>NC_081354.1:36529688-36829688 GCF_030684315.1 Stegostoma tigrinum | reverse complement strand
GATGAGGCTCGCCAAGGTCCTGTATAAGTGCAGTAATACACCCCTATTTCTGAATTCAAACCCTCTTGCAATGAAGGACAAATCCACCATTTGACTCCCCAGTTTTATGTTGCACCTGCTTGCCTCCTTTCATTGACTGATGTACAAGGATACTCAGATCCGTTTTTGCATCCACACTTGCCAATATATCACATTTAAATAGGACCCTGCCTTTCGATGTTTCACACTAAAGTGTACAAGATCCCATTTAGCCACATTGCACTGCATCTGCCATGTGTTTGATCACTCATTCAGTTTGCCTACATCGCCTTCAAGCCTCTTTCCATCCTTCTTCGAACTCCCAAACCTGCTTAGTTTTAAGTTATCAGCAAACCTGGAAATATTGCATTTGGTTCCCTTGTTAGGCCATTAATATATACTGGGAGTAGCTGGGACCCAATACACACCTTTGCAGCACTTCTGGATATTACCCAATTTATTCCAATTCGTCTCCCCCCCCCCCCCAACCCCATCTGTCAATCAGATCTTGACCTATGCTAATATATTACCCTAATGTTCCACGTGCTTTAATTTAGCCCACTGACCTTAGCAAAAGCCTGCTGAAAATACACCACCTTCACTAGTGCACCCCTATCTATTCTGCTAGTTACATCCTCAAAAACCTCCAATAGATACGTTAAACATAATTTGCTTTTCATTAGTCCAAGCTGACATTGTCGTATACCATAAATGCTTTTCTCTGCTATGATATCTTTTAAAATACACTCTAGCTTTGTCTCCACAACTAATGTTAGACTATCTGATCTATAAATTCTCTTCCCTCCCTTTTTTAAATAGTAGAATTACATTTGTCACCCTCCAATTTGTCAGAAGTGCTGCAGAGTCTGACATTCTGGAAAATGAGTACTAATGTATCCAATATTTTGAGGAACACGTCTTTTAGTGCTCTGGGACTTAGACTATCAGACTCCAGTGATTTGTCAGTCTTTAACTGCTTTAATTTTCCACTACCATTTTCTTATGTCCTCAGATTCTGCCCTCTCACACTTCTGGCAGGTTGCTTGTGCTGTTTTACGAAGACATAGTGTGTATTTAATTCTTCTGCCATATCTTTGCTAACGATTACAGCTTCCCTGGATTCTAACTGAAAGATAGCTACGTTTATTTTTAATCTTTTTCGCTCCATACATTTACAAAAGCTTTTTGCTCAGTTTTTACATTCCCTGCAATTTTACCCTTGTATTGTTCCCCCCTCTTGATCAAACCTTGTTTTTTGTTGAATCCTAAAAAGCTGCCAATCCTCAGGCTTGCTGTTTTCTCTGGAACTGTTAAATGCTTCCTCTTTAAATCTAATACTATCCCTAGTTTTCTTTGTAAGCCATGAGTGATCAAACTTTCTCTTCTTTTATTTTTATATCAGACAGGGATGAATAATTGTTATTATTAATGCACATGTTCTTTAACTATGAAACATTGACTATCCACGTCAGCACTTTTAGTAAGGTTTGCCTGTCTATTCTTGACAATCCGCACATCTCACCATCATAGTTCCCTTTATTTAAATCCAGACCCTGGTTTCTCAGTTACTGCTGTTACTGAATTTAAGTTATTATTGTAATATGCCTGTTTCACTCTTGTTTGAACTTTTCTATTTTTGGGAAAATTTATTTTGTAATAATACTGTGTTTTAACTTCCTGATTTCCAGGCAATCTGAGCTATTAGTTAAATTAAACCGATTGCTGGAGAGGTGTCTGAGGAATTCCAAGTGTATAGACACAGAATCGCTCTGTGTTGTCGCAGGTGCAAAGGTGAGAAGATATTCTCTTGACCAGTACAGTCTGCATCTGAGAACCTATCTCTCTACTGGTCACCATCTTAGGCAGACCAGGCTTTAGTTGCTGGGCATGAAGAATGGATTTGTGCATTCTACAACAGTACAGTCAACCACACTAATATTTAGATGCATTTTAATTACTTTTACTTATTTGCCAGTAGATTTCTGTACATGTAGCAATCCTTCCTCAAGTGGTATAGTCCAGCAAATGGGAGCCATAGAATAGTTTACAACAGTAGTATAGCCTAGTAATAGATGTGCTCACCCGCAATCAATCTATTGACTACCCAATTGTGGATTATCAACTTCTAATGGTTCAATTCTTGCAAATCATTTCATTTACTTTTTAGAGGTTCATCTTACTTGAGGTTTAGTTTGGATTCTCTTCTAAATTTGCTGAGTAAGTCCTCTCATTAAGCAATAACATTTTTATTTTTGCACTAAAGGAAATCTTTGGATCCCGACAACTTTAGAAACTGTCATCTATCTCCAATCTAGATTTCCTCTCGGGTTGTTTAATGTTTCATTGCCTCCCAAATCCACTTTTATCTTAAACAGCATTCTAAACTTGAATCCCTTCAGTCAGATTTTATGCTCTTACCAGAGGAAATAAGTACAGTCTTCCATTTTTATATAGCACTTTTAAAAACTACTGGAGCTCCCAAAGTCTTCCTCTAGCGATTATGTAGTTTTGAATTGTTGTCATTGTTGTAATTTAGTAAACATTAACAGCTAATTTGCACACTGCAAACTTACACAAACAGCAATGTTATAATGACCAGCTAATTTGTTTTAATGTTGACCAGTTAAATATTTAATATGTTGAGGGATAAATATTGGTTAGGACAGCGTTGATAGTTCTTCTTTGGAATGTTGCCTTGGGATCTTTTACACCATGTATGAAGAAATGTGGGACCTTCGTTTAGTATCTCATCTTGACAGCACATGTCTGCAACTTGCTCAGTACTTCACTGTAGTGTCAAACTTGAATTTTCATGCTCAAGAGCAGGATAAGGACTTGATTCCAGAGCTTCATCACTCTCCCTCACAACAATCAGGGGGTAAATTATTCTACAGTATTGTGTGTTTCCCATGGCGGGGTGGGGAACTTCAAGTACTCTCAGAAATGTGCAAACTTGTATTATGATCCTGAATGACATGTTTTAATACATCCCTAGCAAAAGCAGCCAAACACTATAACCAACTGATCAGATAGACTGTTAACACAAACTTTTGGCAAGTTCGGATTTGCAGTGTATTCATCTGCCAAAATATTGGCTTTATTTATATCAGAATTCTTTAAGATAGGATTCAATGTGTTGACTCCCAGTCGCAAACCATTTCCACTCCCCCTCCCATTCTTTAGATGACATGTCCATCATGGGCCTCCTGCAGTGCCACAATGATGCCACCAGAAGGTTGCAGGAACAGCAACTCATATATTCCGCTTGGGAACCCTGCAGCCTAATGGTATCAATGTGGACTTCACCAGCTTCAAAATCTCCCCTTCCCCCACCGCATCCCTATACCAGCCCAGTTCGTCCCCTCCCCCTACTGCACCACACAACCAGCCCAGCTCTTCCCCTCCACCCACTGCATCCCAAAACCAGTCCAACCTGTCTCTGCCTCCCTAATCTGTTCTTCCTCTCACCAATCCCTTCCTCCCACTCCAAGCCGCACCCCCATCTCCTACCTACTAACCTCATCCCACCTCCTTGACCTGTCCGTCTTCCCTGGACTGACCTATCCCCTCCCTACCTCCCCACCTGTACTTTCTCCACCTATCTTCTTTTCTCTCCATCTTCAGTCCACCTCCCCCTCTCTCCCTATTTATTCCAGAACCCTCATCCCATCCACCTCTCTGATGAAGGGTCTAGGCCCGAAACGTCAGCTTTTGTGCTCCTGAGATGCTGCTTGGCCTGCTGTGTTCATCCAGCCTCACATTTTATTATCTTGGATTCTCCAGCATCTGCAGTTCCCATTATCTTTGACTCTGTATACCTGTGTTATCCAAATATGAGTGATCGCTTGCTTAGAAAATAAAGAACATTAAAATTGATGCCAAGGCAAGGAAATGTCTAATGGAGATAATTCAGACATGGTTTTGTTTAAAATTTTGTGCTGTCTGGTAGTTTGAATGGAGAAAAGTAGAAATTTAGCACTGAAAGTTGAGTTATTAGATCATTTGACTATTGAGCGCTTCTGTTTTTCCAAATGACAAGATGCAACATTCTCTTAAACCTTATAGCTACTGTCAGACGTTTGCAGCTGCTATGTATTGTACAAGGCATTTAATATCAAGGCAAATGATAGAATATTTACTAACATGAAGCTATATTTCAAAATAGATCATTTATTGACTGAGAAAGCCATGATTGCTTTGAGCAGTTGATATTTGCATGTTTTGGCTACATAGTGTAATGCAAAATTGAAGTGAACTTCATTTAATACATAAAAATAATTTTATAAATTCTTTACATCGAAATCATCATGACTTTGCTTTAAACTTTGGGCCTGGTTTTTAAATTCAGTCAAAATCCATTCACCTTCACAAAATTTAAAATCTTGCTGAAATTTGTATTAGCTCACTTGATTGACAGTTCTACTTTTGAATCAAACATTGTGCATTGTGTAGGGGAGGCGACGGCCTAGTGGTATTATCGCTGGACTATTAATCCAGAGACCCAGATAATGTTCTGGGGACCCCGGTTCAAATCCTGCAATGGCAGATGGTGGAATTTGAATTCAATAAATATCTGGAATTAATAATCTAGTGATAACCATAAACCCATTGTCGATTGTCAGGAAAAACCCATCTGGTTCACTAATGTCTTTTAGGGAAAGAAACTGCCATCCTTACCTGGTCTGGCCCACATGTGACTCCAGACCCACAGCAATGTGATTGACTCTGAACTGCCTGCTGGGCAATTAGGGATGGACAATAAATGCTGCCTGGTCAGCAACGTCCTCATCCTGTGAGTGAAAAAAGAAAAAAAATTCAGTGCTCTAGTCGATGATTTGAGCCACCGCTTTAGAGCAATACTATTGAACTGAACATTATTCCCTGCTCAATTCGGTGCCTGGAGATCTTTTGAAGAACAGAAAGTTACTTTGGTATCTTGACCAATATTCCTCCCTAAGCTATCATGACTTAGAAACAGATTATTTAATCATTTATTTGTTAACATTTTGTCGGACCTAGCTGTGCTCAAATTTGCTGCGATATTTGCCAAGTTAACAGTAAATTAACTCTTTGGGTTAAACCAGTTTGGAACACGACAAGCTTTTCAAATGAGGCAGTTTAAAGTTAATGGAGACTCTTTCTTCCTTGAACGATGACTACGAAAATGTACAGAAAATGAGGCTTAACAGTAACTACATTCTCTGTGCTAGGCCATTTGTAATACTGCCCAAGACTACTTCCCATCTGATATATTGATTGACTCCAAATTCGAACATTTAAAAAAAACAGTTGGTTTGCACTGAGCATTTCTCAATGCTCAAAGAATTGGAATCAACAACATGATCTTATGTACCCCCTTGCTGGAATAATGTGTTTTGTAGAAGCCTGCTGTGTGTTCTTGACATCACTGCTGAACTGTCAATAGCGTTCCATAATTCTTGCCACCGCAGTAGTAATGTCAATTCAACTTTGACAGACCCTCTTCATTATAACTGCATTTAGCTCAAACAGTAGCCACAGCAGAGAAACCAAATAAGATGATTTGAAGAGATAGTAGGAACTGCAGATGCTGGAGAATCTGAGATAGCAAGATGTAGTGCTGGATGAACACAGCAGGCCAGGCAGCATCAGAGGAGCAGGTAGGCTGATGTTTCGGGCAGAGACCCTTCTTCAGAAATGGGGGAGGGGAGAAGGGGGTTCTGAAATAAATAGGGAGATGGGGGGAGGCGGATAGAAGATGGATAGAGGAGAAGATAGGTGGAGAGGAGACAGACAGGTCAAAGAGGCGGGGATGGAGCCAGTAAAGGTGAGTGTAGGTGGGGAAGTAGGGAGGAGGAAGGATAGGTCAAGGGGGCAGGATGAGGTTAGTAGGTAGGTGGGGATTGGTGGGAAGAAGGACAAGTTAGGAAGGGGGGATGAGCTGGGCGGGCTTTGGGATGAGGTAGGGGGAGGACGGATTTTGAAGCGTGTGAAGTCCACATTGATACCGTTGGGCGGCAGGGTTCCCAAGCGGAATGTGAATTGCTGTTCCTGCAACCGTCAGGTAGCATCGTTGTGGCATTGCAGGAGGCCCAGGATGGACATGTCATCTGAGGAATGGGAGGGGGTGTTGAAATGGTTCGCGACTGGGAGGTGCAGTTGTTTAGTGCGAACCGAGTGTAGCTGTTCTGCAGAACCATCCCTAAGCCTTCACAAACACTTCTCAAGCTTCAAAATCTCCCCTGCCCCTACTGCATCCCAAAGCCAGCCCAACCCGTCCCCACCTCCCTAACCTGTCCTTCGTCCCACCTATCCCCTCCGCCTACCTCAAGCCCCACCCCCATCTCCTACCAAGCTCATCCCGCCCCCTTGACCTGTCCGTCCTCCCTGGATTAACCTATCTCCTCCCTATCTCTTCCCTACCTACACTCCACTTTACTGGCCCCATTCCCGCCTTTTGACCTGTCTGTCTCCTCTCCAGCTATCTTCTCTTCTATCTGCTAGCCCCTCTGTCCCTAATTATTTCAGAACCCCCTTCCCCACCCCTGTTTCTGAAGAAGGTCTAGGCCCAAAACATCAGCCTTTCTACTCCTCTGATGCTGCTTGGCCTGCTGTGTTCAGCCAGCTCTACACCTTGTTATCTAAAATGATTTGAAGTTTTGTGTAGATATAATCCTTCCAGCATGTTTAGTGTCTACTTTGAAACAATCACATTTTATGCATGTGTAAATCAATAAAAGTTAGCAAAATTGATAAATGTTTATTAAGTGTGAAAGTTAAATGTAGGCTAAATGTTTTTGAGTGCTTTGAGACTGTGTTGCTGATTAGAGGAGGAGCACTCTTGTATGAGAGATTTTGACAGCGAAAGGATTTAAATCTCTTGGGGGAGAAAATCCTTACCTTTCAAGGCTTTTCTAGAGTATCTGTCAACTTTTGATGGCAAGCGTGCCAGGGCAAGCCATGTGTCATGCTTTCCTGGCTGTGGTCATGTTGAGCAGCCAGCCAATGATCTTGCAGAAAAATATACCTTTTGGAAACTGCATTTTCACATTATTTGTGGAATGGCCCAAGAAAATCCAGAAATCCTGCAAGATGTTAAAAAGCATACCAAAGTCAGTCACAGGCAAAAACAGAAATTGCTGGAAAGGCTGAGCAGGTCTGGCAGCATCTGTGAAGAGAAATCAGAGTTAACATTTCAGGTCCAGTGATTTTCCTCAGAACCAAATGAGTCTTTGCCCCGAACATACGAAAAATGCCCTAAAGTGTTATCAAAAATTATCATGAGACATTCATACTGTGAAGTTACCCAAGCTTGCATTTTATTAGCTTATTTCTTCAGATTTCTAAACACTCTTCTCCTTTTGAATCTAATATACTTTATCTAAAAACATATAGATAAATTTCCATATTTCTTTTATCAAGGTGTGGCAAATACGTGTAGACTTACATTTGTTAAACCACGATGGGAACATTATTGATGTTGCAAGCATAGCAGCTATTGTGGCACTGTCTCACTTCAAAAGACCTGATGTCTCTATTCAAGGAGAAGAAGTCACGGTGGTGAGTATTAAGAAAAGTCTTTATCCTATAAAGTTGGAGCATGTGGTTGGATACAATATAGGCAGAGCTGTGTCTGCAAATAATTTGATAATAAAACAGACAAATTTAGTTAACACTATTCTTTAAGTATTATTATTATTATTATAGGCCATTTGACTCCACATTATCTGTGCAATTGTGATTGTATTCCAAACGAGTATCCCCCCCCACCTCCCCATTCCATTTGCCTCATTATTTGCCTTTAAGCCAATGATTTTTGTACCTTTCTCTTACATGCACTCTGTCAGCTAGCTAATGAAGAAAATTGAGATGGAAACCAGTGATCTACAGTTCTACTACTCTAACAGATGTTTTAGAAAATTACTAGATTCTGTGGTTGTGGATAGAGTACAAAACATCTTGAAAATTTTCAGTTAATGAGAGCCAGCATTGCATTTTAGAGGTAGGTCTTACCTCATGTACCAGGTTAATTTTTTAAGAGGTGACTGGAATAAGGGAATGTCTGTGGATATAACTGGTTAACTTGGACTCTCAGAATGCATTTGATAAATTTTTCCATCAGAAGTTGTTAGCTAAATTTGAAACCCATGGAATTAAAGATGAATTATTGACCTGTTTACAAGATTTGGAGAAAGAAATGAAGAACAATGAGCAGGTATTTTAATTTGAAAAACGTGATGAGTGACATTGAATTTTCATTGGATGTGTAGGCTGGGATGCAAGTTAGAGGTCTGGCCTAGAGGATGATGCTACTGAGTGGTGTGACTGTTTTCTGACAAATTGCAACTTTGCAAAGGAATCTCGAAGCAAACTCAACTGAAAATGTGATGAATAAACTGTCAGCTTCTTGAGTGGCAATTTGCAGTTTTTGAGTGGAAGTACAGGAAATATGAAGGATCAACAAGCCTACTTATGAGGAAGAAATTGCTTCACAATGAGCAGCAAATTGGTTTTGGTGTTAGTCAGAATAGCGCATAGAGCAGGAAGGCTTAGAGAGTCATTCCAGACTTGAAACATTAACTCTTTTTCTGCCTTAACAGATGCTGCCAAGCCTGAGTTTCTCCAGCATTCTGTGTTTGAATCATAATTTGCACTACTGCATTGCTGCTATTTAAATGATGAGTGCGACCAGCTCATCAAAAATTGTAGCTGAGCCAATGTGCCTACATCCTGTGAATACATTTTTAAACTATAAAAGTCACCACGTAATGTTTAACAGAAAATATTCAAGTCAGACAAGCAGCATGTGTGAAGACAGTCACCAACACATTTTAACATGGATTTTACAGCCCACCCACGGGCAAGTAGATTGGCAGGCGAATGTGTAAAATAGGCTGCTGCGCCATCAATGTGTGTCTGCTACTGGCCTGCTAGCCCTTCACTGCAACTTTGTGCAGCAGGGCAAGTGTTGGATGGGGCACTTGCTTGTTGCCATCTTAGAATGGTCACCCAAAGGTAGATTTGCCTTCAGTGTTTACAACAGACTTTGGAGAGCCTGCCCATCCACATTAGCATGTAATCTTGATTATTAACTCTGTTTCTCCCTCCACTGACCTGCTGAATATTTCCAGCATTTTCTGCTTCTGTTTTACATTTCCAGTATCAGAAGTCTTTTTTGGCTTTCTCGTTTATCTCCTTTTTGAAGCAGCTTGTGCTAGTTTTCAACCTTAGAATTGCTACATAAATACAACTCTGTTTGTCCTTTCTAAATGTGCCATCTTTACACAGTGTCTTTCTTGTCACAATGAAACTAGAAATTTCTATTCTAACATGCAGCAATGTATAGGACTGAAAAAATGTCATTTTATTCTGACATGCCATTTCCTTGTGATTGCTAGAAATGCTTCTCATAGGATTGAGAATGTGATGATTCTCTGGCTCTGGAGGGCTTGCATATTAGACTCCGTGTCGTACAGCATAGAAGCAGGCCCTTTGCCCCACTCTCTCTCGGTCAACCAACACACACCAAACTACACTCATACTGTTTACCGGCCCTTGGCCCATAGCCACTGGCATTTTAAGTGCTTGGCCAGATGCTTCATAAATATTGTGATGGTGCATGCCTTCACCACTCCCTAAGGCATAATATTCCATATTTCTGCCTTCCCAACGGTGGGAAGCAAATTCTAAGATCTCCTCTAAACCACTTACTCCTTACTTTAAGCTTGGTATCCTCTGGTCTTCGTTTTCCCATGGCAGATGTGTCTATTTGCACGATCACCCTATGTATCTTCTCATCACATTGTATACCTCTATCAGATCAATCCCCACCTCACCTGAGCCTCCTATGCACCAACAAAAACAAATCCAGCCCATCCAGTCTGTCTTCACATCTGAGACTTTCCGTCCCAGGCAATATCGTGGTGAATTTCCTCTCAGGCCTAACCAATATTTCATAAGGTTGTAACAAGACTTCCTTGCTCCTATATTCCACACCCTGACTAATGAAAGCAAGCATCCCACGTGCTGCCTTCATTACCCCATGTACCTGTGCTGACACCTTCAGGGCTTGTATACTAGCTCCCTTTGTTCATGGTACTTCTTAAGAACCTACCTTTTCATTTTGCATGTCATTCCTTTATTAGAGCTCCCAAAATGCATCACCCTACACTGATCAGAATTCCATCTGCCATTGCTCTGCCCAATTAGTTCCACTTGTTCTGCCCATCTAAAATGTACTACATGCTGGTAGGAATGGTTTATGAAGGCTGAAGCATCAAAAGATCTAGAATGTTATGACTGTGCCTGAGGAAGACTTCAGTTCACGACTCTTGGCTTGTTGGAAGGCACTGGGGTATAGTGAATGGAGAGGTCTGGGGAAAATCATGAGAAGTGATGGGAAGATTAACGCAGTACGGTATCGGAGCATAAAAAGCACATTCTTCTTAAGTTATGGGGGTGAATTATGAAGTTTCAAATACTGGGAACATGTGAGAAGGTACTAATGATGAGGTACATTGTACATGGCATGCATAGGAATGCCAATGTATTATGAGAGTTACAGCCAGAGGGGTAAGGTCTAATAGCTCAAGAGTTAGATGCCAATGTATGTACTATTCACGATTGTCAGCCTAAAGTAGGTTCCCGTGTGATGTACTGGCCAGAACGGTCAGATAATGGGAGAAGGCCATGAGAGTAGGACAAGCAGGGAAGTCTATAGGCAGGTACAGTACAAAAATTGGTTATATTTCCAAGAGAAAGGATGAGGTGCGGTCTATGGATTTGCAAAAGGAGTGCAAGGATTCAGAACAAGAAAATATAGGTTAGGTTCAAGTACTGATTGGGGGATATATTTAGGAGGAGGAAAAGATCAAAGATAGTGGTATGGAAATTTAGTAGGCAGTCTGATTGGAGTAATCCAGAGAGACCATAGCAAGCAAGGTCACAGCCCAATGACTGCACTTCTCTTGCTTTTCTGCTTATGCCCATTGCCAGGAGGACTACGACGAAGGTCACTGTAGTCAAGAGGTGTTTGTAACTGCCAATAGATTGGAAGACAAAGTCAAAAGAGAAGCTAAAGCACAAGAGTTATACAACTGGAAAGAATTTGCATGTTTGGAGGTTGCTGGTTAAAAGTGTTGGTAACTTCTCAGTCACGCACATGTATCTGTTTAGAATCGGTTTGATCGATTAGGACCTGTAACCTAAATACTAGTTTCATAACCAGAGGTTTGAAGAATGCTTGGGCAGTATGGAGATTATAGAACCATGTAGACTAGAAAAGGTGATTTTTTGCTTTAAGCATTTTGGCTATTTTTACCACCCATTAAAGAAGGTACAAGTACATAGTTACAGCTTTCCCACGGAGAGATTTTTCAGAGTCATTTAATCCAGCCTCTGAAGGAAGCATACATCATAGAAGATAAACTCTCAAAGTTGAATAATTTGTGGATTGAATAGCAGCTCCTGTGTATGATACTTTTGAGTGAGAGCAGTTCTGTTTAACATTGCAGCATCCTCCTCTTTTGCAAAGCCCAATGTTTTATTGGTGTTATTGATGGAAAACATTTAGGCATCTTTATGATGTGGGTGGAGAATATTTTTATGGCTTGGGATTAATAGGGTAGGAATTTAAATTGGACTCATACTGCTTTTAAATACGTAGATTTGGAGATAAAGCATATGTGCCAGATGTAATTTTACATCAACATCATTACTTGGAAAGCATCACTTGCATTATCATAGTTTGTGCTAAGGCCATGCAAAGAAACATGGATGCCTCCAAAAAAATGAAATGAGTAGCTGCAGAGTCTTGTTGAATACCTTAATTTGGTTAGGCTTGTAGACAAGACCATAATCTTGTGATAAGAAATCTGAAGATTGAGGAGATCTTGAGGGTGGACAATACTTTTTTTAAAATTAAAAGTAGAGAAATGTATAGTGAACTTCTCAGGTTTAAGAGATACCAGAACTATAAAATTGATTCCTTTTTTAGCAATTCCTCACAAGCCAATCTTGGTGATTGGATTTTCTAGTGCAGGTAGGTTCATAGTGTTCCACCTGGAAGAGAATGGATGAAGTTGTCCTTTGTGTTTGGAATCCAAAACTACTAGAAGAGTAATGAAGTTTACAGATTGCTGAAACTCTTGCAGTCATTCATGCCGTGAACATAATGTTCTATTTATCTAAGATCGTGGAAGAAGTATTATGTGAAAGGGATCCAAAGGGATCATATGTATGAAATGTTACATAGATCATTGATTCCTTTCCAATGATTTATATTCCTTGAATTGTGCAGTTGCGTAAAGTTCAAGAATAATAACGGCAATGCTGGAGCAAATATTGGAGGGGAACAAAGCATTAAAACTGAGATTGGTAAATAAAATTAATCAATTATTCGACTGTTTTACCAAAGTTAAAGCCTCGAGTGAAGATTCTGAAAGTAGGATGCCTCCTAACATAAACCTTGGGATCTGAAATTTAGTTTGTGTACATCTGTGTTTGCATTTCTGCTTTGTTTTTAGAAAAAGGGCATCTGACAACGTTGTAAATGTTTCATTTATTTCTCAAGAGGCCAACATGTGTCCAAGATGAGAGATGTTGAAGTTGCTTGGGATATATATTTTAAGGGTTGGTTTTCCCCAATAAAGAGATTTGGTTAAGAAGGGAAGAGAGCAGTCGGGAATTTGTATTGACCTGAGGTTCAAATAAACAGTTTTGGAAAATGGACCAACTCCTGTTTGCTGTTTCAGCAAATTTGATATTTTTAACAAGCTAAGTTCTAAATTGGCGCAAGGTGAATTTTAATGGAATTAGACAGGAGCTCCAGAAGTTGATTGGAGTAGTTTG
The DNA here is from genome assembly GCF_030684315.1 of Stegostoma tigrinum. Taxonomy (NCBI): domain Eukaryota; kingdom Metazoa; phylum Chordata; class Chondrichthyes; order Orectolobiformes; family Stegostomatidae; genus Stegostoma; species Stegostoma tigrinum. The sequence goes on along the minus strand of NC_081354.1, from coordinate 36,816,842 downwards.
TTTGTAGGCAAAGTGACTTCTGGCAAGTGGAAGGCCTTTAAAACTGTGATAGCTAAAGTTCAAGATCTTTATATTCCTGTGAGGGTGAAAGGCAAGGTTGGCAGGAGTAGGGAGCCCTGGATGACGAGATAATGAGGCTTCGGCCTGAAAAAAGGAGGAGGAGTGGTTCAGGAGCAGGCAGCCGGGATTGAGGTATATAGGGGTACAGGGGGCATGAGAAAGCTTTGGCTGAGAAGATTAGGGTGAATCCAAAGAGATTCTTAAAGTATATTAAAGGAAAAAGAATCTGTAGAGAGAGAATAGGCCCCCTCAATGACCAAAGTGGACATGTATGTGTGGAACTGCAAGAAATGGGCGAAGTCCTCAATGAATACTTCTCCTCTGTGCTTACCATGGAGAAAGACATGATGACTTGGGAACTTGGGGAGGTTAGCGACAGTATCTTGGAGACAGTTCACATCATAGTACAGGAGGTTTCGGAAGTATTAGAATGTACGAAGGTGGATAAATTTCCTGGTCCTGATGAGTTATATCCAAGAACCCTGCAAGAGGCTAGGGAAGAAATTGTGGTGATCCTTGCTGATATATTTGTGTCATCATTAGCCACGGGTGAAGCCCCAGAAGACTGGAGGGTAGCAAATGTTGTCCCCTTATTCAAGCAGAGCTACAAAGAAAAACTTGGGAATTATAGACCAGTAAGCTTAACATTTGTGGTAGGTAAGTTACTAGAGAAAATTCTGAAAGATAAAATAAACATGCATTTAGAAAGACAGGGTTTCATTAGGAATAGTCAGCATGGCGTTGTTTGTGGGAGATCAAGCCTCACAAATTTGTGAAGAGTCCTTTGATGAAGTGACCAGGAAGGTTGTTGAGGGCAGGGCTGTCGTTGTAGTCTGTATGGATTTCAGTAAGGCCTTCGACATTTGACATGGTAGGCTGCTCTGGAAAGTTAGATCACGTCGAATCCAGGGAGAGCTGGCAAATTGTATACACAGTTGGCTTGATGGTAGGAAGCAGAGGGTAATACTGGAAGAATACTTGTCTGACTGGAGGCCTGTGACTAGTGGTGTGCTTCACAGGTCGGTGCTAGGCTCATTGCTGTTTATCTACACCGATGATTTAGATACAAATGTACAAGGCATGATTAATAAGTTTACAGATTACAATAAAGTAGGCCACATAGTGGACAGTGAGGAAGGTTATCAGAAATTGCAGTAGGATCTTGATCAGGTAGGGAAGTGGGCCAAGAAATGGCAAATGGAGTTTAATATAGATAAGTGTGAGGTGTTGCATTTTGGAAAGTCAGATTGAGGCAGGAGTTTCATGGTGAATGGTGGGGTCTTAAAAAGTGTAGTGGAAGAGAGGGACCATAGAGTTCAGGTGCACGTTTCTCTGAAAGTGGAATCGCAGGTAAACAGGGCAGTGAAGAAGGATTTTGGCACACTGGCCTTCAGTCAGGGTATTGAGAACAGAAGTTGGGAAGTTATGACTTTGGTGAGGCCACACTTGGAGTATTATGTTCAGTGTTGGTCACTTTGCTATAGCAGGGATGGTACTAAACTGGAAAGAGTGCAGAAGAAATTTGAGGATGTTGCTAGGACTTGAGTGATTGAGTTATGGGGAGAGGTTGGACAAGGTAGGACTTTTTTCTTTAGAGCTTAGGAGACTGAGGGGACATCTTATAGAAGTGTATAAGATCTTGAGAGGCATGGATAGAGTGAATGCCATCAGTCTTTTTCCCAGGGTTGGGGAATCGAGGACTGGAGGGCATCAGTTTAAGGGTAAGAGCAGAAAGAATGCAATGGAACCTGAGGGGCAACTTTCTTTTACACAAAGCCTGGTATGAGCTGCCAGCAGAAGTGTTTGAGGGTGGGTACATTAACAACATTTAAAAAGCATTTGGATGAATACATAGGAACGGTTTAGAAGGATATGGATGGGCCAGGTACAGGGAAGTGGGCTTAGCGTGGATGGACATTTTTGGTCAGCATGGACCAATTGGGCCAAAGGGCCTGTCATTGTGCTGTAAGACTGTATGATTCTATGGCCCTAATTGTTCCCTTTGTAATTGTCATTGAAGGCCAGAGTGCGTTGTGCTGTTAGCATTTTAGTGCATCTTCCACTTAATGTTCAACATGAGTTCAGCTGATGAATCAATAGAATACTGGTTGGTGCTAAGCTGCAAAAGGTTTCCTTCCCAAAGTTTGATCTGATGGCATGAGACTTCATTTAGTTCAGATTCAATATTGAGGACCCACAAGGCAGCTCCCAGTTGACAATATATCACAGTGCTGCCACTTCTGACTAATTGATTACAGTGACAGAAAATGAGCAAAGCCCTCCTAGAAATTGGAGAGTTGACGTGTACATATTTAACTTCTGCTGTTCACACTTCTGTAGATTTTTGACTTGTTTTATTTCTGAAGAAGTTTTATTGTGCAGTTGTAGCTTAACTAGTTTTGCATGAAGTCATGCTGAATTGCCAGACCCCTATAGTGCTTAAGCGATCATGCAGTTTTGTGTCTTCAAATATATAATTTTCAAATATATTCACATATTTTACACTGGGTTGAGCATTTCATGCAGCCGGCATCTATTTTAAGGACTTTTCCTGCCAAATCTGTAAGTAACAAAACATTAGTAGGATCTTGTTACTGATGTGCTAGCAGTTTTCTCTTTCGAACAAGCTTATTAGCGGTTCCTTCAACCCACATGTGTACCTGGTTTGAGAGCCTATATTGGAAAGTTCTTGTGCAATTTTCTGTTTATCATGTAAATTAAATGGTTGGCAAGCTGCTGCATGCAAGCCACAGTGTCTTTTAATATAACACAGTGTGAAGCTGGATGAACACAGCAGACCAAGCAGCATCAGAGGAGCAGGAAAGCTTGACGTTTCGGGTCGGGACCCTTCCTCAGAAGAAGGATTCTGACCCAAAATGTCAGGCTTTCCTGCTCCTCTGATGCCGCTTTGCCTGCTGTGTTCATCCAGCTTCACATTGTGTTATCTCAGATTCTCCAGCATTGGCAGTTCCTACTATCTCTGTCTTTTAATATGATTTTTGCATACAAGCCAGCTGCCATCAACAGAGTGTCTTGTAAATCATGGCATATATTACTTCATGTATCACTTTAAAATGAGAAAGGAGTGAGGCAGTGAAATTCTGATAACTAAGGATGAGACAAATTTTGGTTATTGTGCAAAAATGCTCACAGTAGCCCAATCACCACAAATCTTTAGATTGTTTTTAATTTTGAGTTGTGCAGTGTTGATGAAATATTTACATGCCAAAACCTGGCAGATCTATACACAGTCATTAAAAAAACTTGAGGAAGACTGATTTATTAATCATAATAATGACGAATTTTTCTTTATAATACAGTGACCATGACAGTAGCTCCTACCTATTATAGTTGTTTGTACTAAATTAGTCAGTACTGTAGGTATAAGATAGCATTTTTGATTGGAGAAATTGAATTTGTTTTAGGAATTATTTCTGTTTCTAAGTGGCTGTGAGAGGTTGCTTTATCTACATTTCCACTCATAAGCAGGAATATTTTAGACTGAGCATGTACTTTTTGGTTTCGCACAGGGAGGACATAAATGAGGTAAAAGGTGAGTTTTGAATACTAACACTCTAAACAGAACTTTGTGATGATAAAAATAGCCAATAAGGTATCATATGTAGAACATAGTAAGAAAATTATTAAAAACTTATTATTGGACATTGGGCACTGTCACTATCAGGGTGGAAAAGAGAGAGCAGGATTGCAACTAAAACAAGCCGGGAGCGGTGTATCAGTGAATTGAATAATTAGGGCTGTGGCTCAGAGCTTCAAATTAATGAATGGGGTTGGGAAGAATCAATTAAAAATGAATTGATAATTGTAAAAAGTGTTGAGTCTGAAGAGCAGAGCACTGACTTAGATAAAAAATTTGCAAAGAGTTGATCACAAGAGGACAAATTGCTTAAACATAGTGGGACTGCAAGCACTAAGATGACACCTGTGAGAAATGGAAAGTAGTTAATGCTGAAGGCACTTTGCCAAATTGCACAAAGCATATCCAGCAAAATAAATAAGTGAAAATATAGATCAAATGCATTTATTGCTATCTAATATCATACCCAGTAGGACATGGTTACAGAAGGAAGGAGGTTGAAAACTAAATATTCCTGGTCAGTTGGCTTTTAGAAAAAGATAGGTAAAGTAGAAAAATATTGCAGGGAAGAGACTTTGATAGTAAAGGATGGGATGAAGACTGTGGAGAACGAGACTCTTAACTCAGAAAATCAAAATGTAGAATCTGTTTGAAGTAGATTTAAGAACCACCCAGAACCTTGGAAAAATACTGGTGGGAATAGCTTATAGGACCCTCCTTAAAGTCTTTGCAGTGTTCAGCAAGGCATCTATACATCAGGAAATTAGAAATGTATGCAACAGGGTAGTACTGCAATCAATGAGAACTTAATCTTCTTATCGACTAGTGAAACCAAATTTCCAATAAGATAGTAAAGAACAAATTGATGAAATGCATTCTAATACGGACCAGACCAAACCCCCTCAAAATATATCAAGAAGACAACCTAGAACCTAGCTTTTATCCTATTTAAAGTTGAGTGTCAGGCACTGCATTCCATATGTAATTCAGTTGATCAAACTACTACGCACTTTGTTCTTACACCACAGTGAAAACAATGACAAAAAAACATAAATTTAACTCTATTGAAATACTTAACAAAATATGTCATTTAATGACAAATTGTTAACAGTTCCAATATATTAGCATTCCATGTACACACCTTTGACAGGCTAATTTAGCAAAACAGGATTTGTCACATGCCATCTCTAGTCCAAGTTAAAGGAGCACTGAAAGAAACAATCTAGCAATTTAGAAAGAACTCAAACCTTTAGCTGTAGCAGAGAGAGCTATATCTGGCAGGTTCAACAACTAACTCTCAAAATCCCCGACTTCAATTGAAAGCAAAACTAAAACCCTGTGCCTCTGTGAGCCTGACTACACCCACTCATTCTTCTTCTATCTAATTTAAAAAAAACTCTGGGAACTCAAAGTTGTATCCCTGCTGCTTCTGAAGCTGACATTGGCAACACCTCTGTGCAAGAGAAACAGCACAGAACAAATCCCGCTTAATGGGATAGTACCATCACAATTCACTTTTTGAGAATAGTATATCAAGCAACCAACTAGGAAAATACACAATATTTTAAATCTAGTATAATGCAGTGTAACAGAGTTAATTATTAACTATAAGTAAAATACCTCTAGAGAAGAGTATTGATGAAAATGGTAGAATTTGATGTTTAGTTTGAGTAATTGAATTAACTCTGAAACACAGATCTGGAATCTGATCTAGTAAACTTTGTAGATATGAAGTGGGTGTTGGCTAAAGTAGATTAGAGGAAATAACTGAAAGACTAGACTCTGTGCGTAAGCAGTTGATAGTATTTTAGGCATTAGTTGATTGGAAGATAGCAAACATAGTCTCATCATTCATGAAAGGAGGGAAAGATAAAATGAGAATGAGTAGCAAGTTTGTCTGAGATAATAAAATGTGAGGCTGGATGAACACAGCAGGCCAAGCAGCATCCCAGGAGCACAAAAGCTGACGTTTCGGGCCTAGACCCTTCATCAGAGATGGGGATGGGGGGAGGGAACTGGAATAAATAGGGAGAGAGGGGGAGGCGGACCGAAGATGGAGAGTAAAGAAGATAGGTGGAGAGAGTGTAGGTGGGGAGGTAGGGAGGGGATAGGTCAGTCCAGGGAAGACGGACAGGTCAAGGAGGTGGGATGAGGTTAGTAGGTAGCGGGGGGTGCGGCTTGGGGTGGGAGGAAGGGATGGGTGAGAGGAAGAACCGGTTAGGGAGGCAGAGACAGGTTGGACTGGTTTTGGGATGTAGTGGGTGGGGGGGAAGAGCTGGGCTGGTTGTGTGGTGCAGTGGGGGGAGGGGATGAACTGGGCTGGTTTAGGGATGCAGTAGGGGAAGGGGAGATTTTGAAACTGGTGAAGTCCACATTGATACCATATGGCTGCAGGGTTCCCAGGCGGAATATGAGTTGCTGTTCCTGCAACCTTCGGGTGGCATCATTGTGGCAGTGCAGGAGGCCCATGATGGACATGTCATCAAGAGAATGGGAGGGGGAGTGGAAATGGTTTGCGACTGGGAGGTGCAGTTGTTTGTTGCGAACTGAGCGGAGGTGTTCTGCAAAGCGGTCCCCAAGCCTCCGCTTGGTTTCCCCAATGTAGAGGAAGCCGCACCGGGTACAGTGGATGCAGTATACCACATTGGCAGATGTGCAGGTGAACCTCTGCAAGTTTGTCTGATATTGATTAGATTAGATTAGATTACCAACAGTGTGGAAACAGGCCCTTCAGCCCAACAAGTCCACACTGCCCTTGGAGCTTCCCACCCAGACCCATCCCCCTATAACCCACACGCCCCTGAACACTATGGGTAATTTAGCATGGCCGATCCACCTAGCCTGCACATCTTTGGACTGTGGGAGGAAACTGGAGCACCCGGAGGAAACCCACGCAGATACAGGGAGAACGTGCAAACTCTGCACAGACAGTTACCCAAGGCTGGAATCGAACCCGGGTCCCTGGCATTCTGAGGCCGTAGTGCTAACCACGGAGCCACCTTGCCTCCCCCCCAGTAGTTGGAAAAATTCTTAATCTCTTACTATAGCAACAGGACATTTGGAAATTTGTTTTATGAGAGGATGGCGTGAACCTGGACTTATGAAAGGGAGATCATAATTGACAAGCCTTGGAGGGATACTCGAGATTGTAATTACTGGGATTGATAAGGAGGAAGCATTGGTAGTACTACATCCCCTTGGTTGGTCTGAGATTTTAGTCCGGGTATCAGTGGCACACAACAACTTGGACACTATTCCACTAAATGTGGTATGCCTTTAAAACTACTAAACTGAATGCCACTGGTTGCTGAGAAGTCCTGCAAGTTCATGTCCCTTACTGGTGAGAAATCTGTCAACAAGCTCTAAGGATGTCTTTGGAGTGGCTGACTAAACCACTGCCCCATGATCCAACAAATTTCTTGCTGTTATGTTTTGACGGGGCGGAATTGTTTATACTTTTGTTCACTATGCGCCTGTTTTTTTTACCCATTTTTTAATTTGTTTTTAATTACATCACTATTCTGTCCAAAGTTCTGCTAGATATAAACGCACTCTGGGCCTCCATACCAAACACATGGACTTTTCTGGGGTGTTATCTCTAACACCCTTACTAATCTCCATTTCTGGAGTAGCAAGGCCTTTTTGTGGTCTTAATGAGAACATAAATTCTAAACTGTGAAGTAGAGTCATATTGGAGTTGTTTCCCCGTCTAAAGACGCAACCAGACCTGCTGACTTCCTGAGTGTTATTAGATGTTCAGGACATCACTTAGAACTTGGGAGCCTTTGATTTGAATGCTTCTGCCAAATTATTTTTTGTACAAGGTTACACAGCATTGTTGTGCTCTTTGGCTGGGTGAATCTTATAGCTTTTAACTTCATTTCTTAATGCTCACCTTAATTTGCACTTAAATGGTGGCTGCCAGCCTTGTGGCCAGAAAACAGGAAGGGTAAGTAATTGTGGAGGAGTTGGTGAGATTCATTGAGTGGAGACGCTTAATGCAGTAGTGATATTGACAGTTCTTTATCATTGGTGATGTGCGTGCCACGGTAGAGATAATGTGAGGTGACCAATAGAAGATGGCATATACCCTTGCAGAGTACAGAGCCTCATTTGAGGTCTTTCCTGCATTGTTTTGCATTCTGTCTGAACCTGGACATGGCAGTGACCCAGCCTGCTATCTGGTCAGGCTGGCTGTATTTGGTGTTGTAGCCTTCTCTGGTGATCTGTCTCAACAATCTGGCGAATCCCTTGACCACCTTGTCCACCAATACTTCAGTTCCCTATTTCAAATGTGGAGTGACAGCTTTCCTTTCTGAGAGATTTTGGTTTCTTACAAGGATAATGTGTGACTATAGTTCCTGGCTTGTAGCATTCAAATTGGGCTTCATCTGTGCCACCAGTAGCTTGTACATCCCAGAAGATTCCATCAGCAGTGGGAATTGAACTGCTTCTGGAACATGAGAATGACTGAAAGAGGCAGGTTGCATAATTAGCATGAGAAATGTCATGCTCAGGAACCTACCATGAAACCTATTGGAAACACAGCCTTAAAACAGGAAATCAGCCCATGGCTTTTGTTTCCAAAACTCGGTACAATTCAAATTAGTTGGTTTCGGTGGGGAAATATTTTATTTGCCCTTTCAAGAAATACACCGTTGATATGGCAGCACACTGGTACCTGCAGACACCGTCTAAAGCTTGCCTGAAACTCACCAAGACCTGCTGAGTTTCTCTAGCACCTTACTATTATTTCAGATTTCAGATTCCAGCTTCCACCTTCCATTCTCTTTAAATAGACTGAAATTGCATCTAAGATAACAAGGTGTGGAGCTGGATGAACACAGCAGGAAAGCTGACGTTTCGGGCCTAGACTCTTTTCTAGGCCCAAAATGTCAGCTTTCCTGCTTCTAAGATGCTGCTGTGTTCATCCAGCTCCACACCTTGTTATCTCGGATTCTCCAGCATTTGCAGTTCCTATTATCTCTGAAATTGCATCTATACATGTGAAGAAAGTTTCCTGGCACTGTGGCAGAAATAAAGAGAGCGTAATCATTTTATAGGGGGTCTGAATATTCCTTGTTGTTTATGGTGAGAACCTATTGTACTGACTCATTATTCTGCATTTGAATTATTCTCAGCATCAAAGAATATGCTTCTAATAGTGTTTTTATCTCTAGTACAGTCCAGAGGAACGTGATCCAATTCCATTGAGCATACATCACATGCCCATTGCTGTCAGCTTTGCCTTCTTCCAGCAGGGGTATGTACAAAATTGCTTTCTTGTGCGGCTTTATCACATACGTGTACGTTTTGCAATATCTTTTCTTCTTACGAACCCAAAAAAAGTTAATAAAAATAGTTGTTTACCAGCTTTTGCAGTAAAATGTTATTTATAACCTGAAAAAGGGACCAACATATAATCCTATCTCCAAATAGGATTTCTGCTGGCTTAGCAAGATATGAGTTAGCATTTTACTTTCAATCATTTTCAGAAAGCATGGCAGCAGCTACAGAACCAACTAGTTGAGGGCTTCACCTAATAATGCTAATTTTTACACATTAGTAACAAGAGAAGGCCATTTTTATTCATTCTTCGCACGAGAGCATCGCTGGCTAAGCAGCATTTATTGCCTATCCCTAATTGCTCAGAGGGCAGTTAAGAGTCAACCACATTGCTATGGGTTCTGGAGTCACATGTTGGCCAGACCAGGTAAGATGGCAGTTTCCTCCCCTAAAGGATATTCACGAACTAGATGGGTTTTTCTGACATTGGATTCAGACTCATTATTAGATTCGTAATTCCAGATATAGATTGAATTCAAATGCCACCATCTACCATGGCGGTATTTGAAACTGGGTCCCCAGCATGTTATCTGGGTCTCTATTATCGCTGGACTGTTAATCCAGTTAGGCCAATGCCATCGCCCTTTGATTCTACCCCATCTTTCAAAGCACCATGGCTGATCTTGGATCAAGCTCCACATGCCTGTTTTTGCTCCATGTCCCTTAATAGTTGCGATTAAGAAAATCTAACAATCTTGGACTTAAAATTAACAATTGACCTAGCGACAGGTGTATTATGGAAGACAATTCCAAACTTGCCACACTTAGCAAAGAAATTGTTTCCCAATTTTATTTTTGAAACATCTGGCTCTAATTTTTAGACTGCCTTCCAATATCACTCCTCCTCAGCCAGCATAATTTTTTTTTCCCAGCAGCAGTTCTACCTGTTTCCCTTAGTGCCTTGAAAACTTCAAACAAATCTCCATTTAAGCTTCTAAATTCTAGGAGAACATAACCCTAGATTGTATAAACTGTTGTTTCAATTTAATGTTTGAAGTCTGGGTACACTTTTTTTTCCTCCCCAAGATCCAGTTATCCTTTCTAAAGTATACAATACAAAATAAGCACACATGTGATCTAGCCAAGCCAAGACTGAAGCGTAACTTCTGCCACCTTGTGCATTCCATCACTTTTTTTTTAAATTTTTGGTGCCTCTAAGACATTTTATTGGTCTTTGTACCTTTTATTCCTAAGTTTCTGTGGTCAGCCATTCTTTCTAACTTCTTCACCATTTATAAAGTACCCTGCCTGTCCAGTTTTAGGTGGATGACTTTATGTTGAAATCTGTTTGCCATTCAGTTGCTCAATCAACATCACTTTGTAATTTTATTTTTCCACTTACATGGCTTACAATGCTGTAATCTGGATAAGAAAATTTGGATAATGGTTTTCTATCAAATTATCTTGGTCATTAAAAGATACAATGAATAGTTGAAGCCCCAACAGACATACTTATAAAACACTAAGTGTCACATTTTGTCTATTAGAATGTTTGCTTTGTTTCCTGCTGCTCAGCCAATTTCCCAAGTAAATAAGTACTTTGTCTCCCATTTGTTAACTCATTTTTAGCTAAGTTTTTTAGATGGACATTATCAAACACCTTCTGGAATTTCTGTAATAAACATACAGAGAAATTCCTCTATAAAAGTCATAGGAATGATTTCATCTTGTCACATTACTTGTTTTGATTTATCTTGAGTAATGAGCTTGTGAATATCCTATTTTTTACATTGTACCTCAGGTTGCAATTACCTTCTTTAAACAATAAGAATAGATATGTTGCAGATTTTTTTCTGTTCGATGATTGAACATATAATGTGACCGAGGAATGACTGAACAAAGGGGCGGCACAGTGGCTCAGTGATTAGCACTGCACCCTCACAGTGCCAGGGACCCGGGTTCAATTCCAGCCTCGGGCAACTGTCAGTGCAGAGTTTGCACATTCTCCCTGCGTCTGCGTGGGTTTTCCCCGGGTGCTCTGGTTTCCTCTCAGTCCAAAGATGGGCAGCCTAGGTGGATTGGCCATGCTAAATTGCCCATAGTTTTCAGAGGTGTGTGGGTTAAAGTGGGATGGGTCTGGGTGGGATGCTTCGAGAGTGGTGTGGACTTGTTGGGCCAAAGGGCCTGTTTCCACACTGTAGGGAACCTAATCTAATCTAAACTCAAGCAGGGACTGTAGGGTTTGTATAACAGAGCTGTTCCCTCCTTTTCATTTTAAATGGATAGAAAATCAGGTGCATCAAGCATGATCCTTACTGCGCACAAACTATGTTTTAGATCTAATTGCTTAAGAGGTAGTCTGTCCCTTTTTCATTTTGTAATGAAAGACCATGCACCTAAAACTTGGGACATTTATTAAATATAATATTACATGAAAGATCTAAAGCATTTTGTGAACATGAAAGTGAATATAAAATAGTAGTAAATAGCACATTTGCTTTGTTTGTGTCATTAAAAATTGATATAAAAATTTGAGACAATGCAGAAGGTACTTTTTTTTAAACATAAGACTTTGGGATATGCTTCTGAGCGAAAGATAGCAAAAGGGAGATGAGAACACACTAGATATGTGGGACTACGACTCTTCCTTTTATATTCTGTAAGTAATTTTTATTCTGTGTAGAACTTACCTGTTGGTAGATCCGATCGAACATGAGGAGCGAGTTATGGATGGACTGCTGGTAATCGCTATGAACAAACACCATGAACTATGCACTATTCAGTCTAGCGGTGGAATAATGCTTCTAAAAGATCAGGTCAGTAATCAGCACATTTTGTGCAATTATTTTCTTAAACTAGCCTGCTGCAATGTACAACAGACAGTCAACACCCAAAATGGAAAAGATCAGAACTTCAGATTCAAAAAATTACATCTATAATGTTAATTATGTCTTTTTTCTTTTGGCTTTAAAGATTTCCTTTCTCTTTCAAATATTGAAGTGCTGTATGCTTTGAGCAAATTATTCACCTTTCAGTTACTAAAGGGATGCTGCATTATTAGAAGTGTGTAGAAACGGGGGAAGTCATTTACCACATCAAACCTGCCCTACCAATCTCTACCATGGCTGGTCATCTCCTCCATGCAATTTTTCTGTATCATCTTCATATTCCTTAATATTGTAAGTCTCCAGAAATCAGTAGGTTTCTGGAGATTATCTTGAACCAGAACAAGGAATCGACTTACAAGTCCTCTGGGCTATGTTTATAGTCCACCTGCCATGTTCTAGCCTATTTACTTAGTCTGTCCATTGTGAAACCTCCTTGGACCCTCTTTACAACCAACATTTTCTTCCAGTTTGGTGTCATCAACAAATTTAGAAATATTATACTTGGTCCTCACATCCAAATTGTTTATCTAGATTGTGAACAGTTAGCCCTTGTACCCCACTAGTAACATTATGCAGTCCTAAGAATGATGCTGCCTTTTCAATATTTGCCTGTTCAGATGAGCCTAAAAAATTCTAGGGGGCTACTTATTCTGATGTCATAGTTGCCATTCTTTTCTTAGCTAAATTCAATAGAAATAAGTGAAATACCCATTTGTTCGAGGAATGTTGTATGATTGACTGCAATTTTGAAAACTAATCCAACTAATGTAAACTGCTTTGGGACTCCTGAGCATATGGAAGATGCTGCATAGATCTAAACTGTTTAAATGTTAGGAGCAATTTCATGTCAAAATAGTTTCCAGTAGTCTTAAAATTGTTAAACATTTTGGGAGTGCAATTTCCAATGTTATTGGTTGTACATGTGTTTGCATTGCGTTTACATTGTTACGTTATTACTGTTGTATTCTCTTGTCTTTCTTTAAAAATATATAAAGATCTATCTTTCCACACTTTTTGCCCAGAATTATTTCATCCAGATTCTAATTTTTCAGAAGTACTCTCCTATTATCTAACATTAACTGCTATTTAGTTTGTTAATACAACAGTTGTATAGTGGACATCCTAATACTGATTTAGCACTAGACTAGAATTGTAGAATCCCTAGAACATGGAAAGAGACCATTCAATCTGCATTAACCTTCTGAAGAGCATCCCACCCATAACTCAACCTCCCCCCACCACCACCACCACCACCAATCCTGTAACCCCGCACATATCTTGGCCAATACACCTAACCTGTAATAACACACTGTGAAGCTGGATAAACACAGCAGGCCAAGCAGCCTCAGAGGAGCAGGAAAGCTTGACATTTCAGGTCCCGACCCAAAACGTCAAGCTTTCCTGCTCCTCTGATGCTGCTTGGTGTACTGTGTTTATCCAGCTTTACTCTGTGTTATCTCAGATTCTCCAGCATCGGCATTTCCTACTATCTCTGTAACGATTTTAACTGCACCTAACCTGTACATCTTTTCGACTGTGGGGAGAAAACCAGAGCATGTGCTGGAAACCCAGACGGATATGGGGAGACTGTGTGCAAAGTCCACACACAGTTTCCTGAGACCGGAATTAAACCCGGATGCCTGGAGCTGAGAGATGTTTTTGTTTGAAAGGTTATAGAAGGCATTTTCATTTGAAATTTTCTTGTGTATTTGACATAACAGGATGCGTTCCAGACTGTTTTTAAAGATAATGCACCAAATTGCATCATCCAGGTTTCTCCAATAGATTGATTTGATGTCTGTAGGCCCGATTATTTTGGATAAATGTTAATTATATGTGATGCAATCACTTAGTTTTTCCATTCATTATAGTTAATCTGTACTCCTTGATGTATTGGTTTCAGTTGGATCTCAATATGCATGAATGCACTACAAGACATTATGACCATGAACTGGCAATCAAAAACAATATTTAAACGAACATGCTCCTGCAAGCACTGATTTATATGTATGTGTACTTTGTATTCCAGTGGAAAAATGTGTGACAATAATTTTTCACTCTGTTTTTCTTCTGATATTCAAATCATTGAGACAGTTGCGCTCTCAGTAGGATTCAGCCTAGAATGGGGAAGGTGGGGAAGACGTTACAAGCTGCAAATGGGTGACATCAGTCACATTAGGGATCCTCTCGGAAGGCGCGATCACAGTATGGTCAAATTTAAAGTACAGATGGAGCATGAGAAGGTTAAATCCAGTACCTATGTTCTGTGCTTAAACAAAGGAGACTATGAAGGAATGAGGGAGGAGTTAGCTAAGGTGGAATGGGAGCAAAAACTTTATGGTGGTCAATTGAAGAACAGTGGAGGACTTTCAAACAATTTTTCACAGTGCTCAGCAGAAGTATATTCCAGTGATAAAGAAGAACTGTAGGAAAAGAGAGCCAGCGATGGATGTCTAAGGAAATAAAGGAAAGTATCATATTGGGAAAAAAAACATACAACAAAGCAAAGAGTAGTAGGAAACTAATAGACTGGGAAATCTTTAAAGGCCAACAGAAAGTCACAAAAAAAGTTATAAAGAAAAGTAAGATAGCTTATGAGAGTAAACTAGCTCAGAATGTAAAAACAAGCAGCAAACGTTTCTATAAATATGTAAATAGTAAAAGAGTGGCGAAGGTAAACATTGGTCCTTTAGCAGATGAGAAGGCCAATTTAATAACTGGGAATGAGGAAATAGCCGAGACATTAAACAGTTACTTAGTGTCGATCTTCACTGTGGAAGACACATATAACATGCCGAAAACTAATGGCAAGAAGGCTATGGCAGGTGAGGACCTAGAAACTATCATTATCGCTAAGGAGGCAGAGCTGGGCAAGCTAAGGGAGCCAAAGGTAGACAAGTCTCCTGGCCCCGATGAAATGCATCCCAGGGTACTAAAAGAGGTGATGGGGGGAAATATGTACCAGTAATTATTTACCAAAATTCACTGGACTCTGGGGTAGCTCCAGCAGATTGTAAAATAGCCACTGTGTAAAAAAGGAAGTAGACAAAAAGCAGGTAACTATAGGTCAGTTAACTTAACTTCAGTAATGGGGAAAATGCTTGAATCTATCATTAAGGAAGAAATAGCAAGACATCTGGATATAAACTCTCCCGTTGGGAACACCCAGCATGAGTACATGCAGGGTAGGTCATGTTGAACTAATTTGGTGGAATTCTTTGGGGACATTACTTGCAAGATGGACAATGGGGAACTTGTGGATGTGGTGTATCTGGATTTCCAGAAGGCATTTGACACGGTTTCATACCAAAGGCTGCTACATCAGATAAAGCCGCACAGTATTACAGGTAAGGTATTGGCGTGGATTGAGGATTGGTTGACCAGTAGAAAGCAAAAGAGTAGGGGTAAATGGGTATTTTTCTGGTTGGCAGTCAGTGACTAGTGGTGTGCCTCAGGGAACAGTGTTGGGACTGCAATTGTTTACAATTTACATTGATGATTTGGAGTTGGAGTCGAAGTGTCGTATGTCAAAACTTGCAGATGACACTAAGGTGAGTGGTAGAGCAAGGTGTGCAGAAGACACTGAAAAGTCTACAGAAGGATATACATAGTGAGTGGGCAAAGGTCTCGCAGATGGAGTACAGTGTTGATAAGTGTGAGGTCATCCATTTTGGTAGGAATAACAGGAAAATGGACTATGTTTTAAATGATAAAACATTGCAACACGCTGCTGAGCAGAGGGACTTGGGTGTCCTTGTGCATGAATTGCTAGAAGTAGGATTGCAGGTACAGCAGGTAATTAAAAAGGCAAATGGAATTTTGTCTGCCATTGCTAGAGGGATGGAGTTTGAAAACAGGGAGGCTGTGCTGCACCTGTATAGAGTTCTGGTGAGGCCACAGCTGGAGTATTATGTGCAGTTTTTGTCTCCTTACTTGAGATGAGATATACCAGCACTGGAGGGGGTGCAGAGGAGATTCACTCAATTGATTCCAGAATTGAGAGGGTTGGAATATGAGGAGAGACCGAGTAGATTGGGATTATACTCATTGGAATTCAGAAGAATGAGGGCAGATCTTCTAGAAACATATAAGATTATGAAGGGAATAGATAAGGTGGAGGCAGGGGAGTTGTTTCTGCTAGCAGGTGAAATTAGGACTAGAAGGCATTGCCTCAAACTAAAGGGAAGCAGATGTAGGACTGAGGTTAGAAGGAACTTCTTCAGCCAAAGGGTTGCAAATCTGTGGAGCTCCTTGTCTAGTGAATCGGTTGAAGCTACCTCGCTGAATGTTTTTAAGGCAAGGCTAGATAAATTTTTGAACAGTAATGGAATTAAGGGCTATGGTGAGTGGGCAGATAAGTGGAGCTGAGTCCCAAAAAGATCAGCCATGATCTTATTAAATGGTGGGGCAGGCTCGAGGGGCCAGATGGCCTACTCCTGCTCCTAGTTCTTATGTTCTTATTAGTCAGTCTACAATTTTTATCTCTATCAAGAAATAATATGTCATCCTTTTTACCAAGCCCAATGATTTTAAAATAGTTTTCATAAATGTCAACAGGCAAGATCTTATCTTTGCCCATATAGTAGTAAGGATAGTTTGATTCGTGATAGCGTGGATTTGTGAGGGGTAGACCATGCCTCACAAACCTTACTGATATCTTTGAAGAGGTAGCCAAAAATGTGGATGAAGGTGGAGCAGTGAATGTGGTATACATGGATTTAAGTAAGGCATTTGATAAAGTTCTGCATGGTAGGCTCATGCAGAAGGTGAGGAGGCATGGGATAGGACGAAATGTGGCAGATTGAATTCCAAATTGGCTGGCCCTTAGAAGGCAAAGGATGGTAGTGGATAGAAAATATTCAAATGGTGCTCAGTTACGAGTGGTGTACCACAAGGATCAGTTCTGGGTCCTCTTCTGTTTGTGATTTTTAGTAAACAATTTGGATGAAGGAGTGGAAGGATGGATTAGCAAGTTTGCGGATGATACGAGGGTGAGCCACATCATGGACAGTGCGGAGGGCTGTGCTAGGTTACAAAGGGGCATTGATTGAATGCAGAGCTGGGCTAAGAAGTGGCAGATGGAGTTTAACCCTGAAAAGTGTGAGGTGATTCATCTTGGTAGGACAGATTTGGGAGCTGAATACAGGGTTAACTGAAAGATTCTTGGCAGTTTGGAGGAGCAGAGGGATCTTGGGGTTCATGTTCACAGTTCCTTGAAAGCTGCCATCCAGGTGGATAGAGTAGTTAAGAAGGCATATGGTGTGTTAGCTTTCATTAATAGAGGGATTGAGTTGATGAGCTGTGAAGTTACGTTCCAGCTATACAAAAGCCTGATTCAGCCACATCTGGAGTATTGTGTCCAGTTCTTGTCAGCTCATTACAGGAAAGATGTGGAAGCGTTGGATAAAGTGCAAAGGAGACTTACCAGGATGTTGCCCTGAATGGAGGGAAGGTCTTACGAGGAAAGGTTGAGAGAGCTAGGGCTTTTCTCTTCAGAATGACAAAGGATGAGAGGTGACTTGATAGAGGTGTACAAAATGATCAGGGGTATAGATAGACAGCCAGAGACTTTTTCCTAGAGTGGAGGTAGCTTTTACAAGGGGACATGGTTTTAAAGTGAAAGGAGGTAGATATCGGGAAGATGTCAGAGGTAGATTCTTTACTCGGAGGTAAAGGCGTGGAATGCGTTGCTGGAGAGGGTAGCCTCATTGGGGCATTAAAAGCGGCTATTAGATGGGCATATGGATGATAATATATGGTAGTGGTGGAGTTTAGATAGACCTTAGGTTTTGGGTAAAAGTTCGGCACAACATCGTGGGCTGAAGGGCCTGTACTGTTCTATGTTCTGTGATAACCCAGCAGCCTTCATGAAAGGAAAGATATGAATGTATAAGTGGGAGTGATTGCCTACATACCTCATCAGTCTGCCATCCTCTGACACTCTCATCCGGCTCAGGTAATCAGGATTAGACTGGGGAACAAAGGCCCTTTACACCAGATTATTTACACCTGGTGAGACTAGACTTCGCAAACTGAACAGATACCACAATTTTTCAAACCTTTTGGTGGCTATCCATGCTTAGGCTGACAAATGGCAAGTAAATTCATGCCACATGAGCGCCAAGCAATGACCATCAAGAAAGAATCCATCATACCTTGACGTTCAATGGTATTACTGTTGCTAAATTCCCACTGTCAACATCCTGGAGGTGTACTATTGACCCAAAACTGATCATGACAACTCACCATCAAATCTTTAAGGGCAATTAAAGATGGGCAATAAAGGCTGGCCAAGCCTAGCCAACAAAACCCATATTCTTGAATGAATAAATAGATTATCTCCATGTCAAAAACAATGCCACCATCCCTATCCCACTGCCACCCCTGCCCAGTCTCCAGAAAAGCAATATTCTCCTCAAGAAATATTGCTACTGTGCTTCCTTTCCTTCTCTACCTTTCCAGGAATATTTAATATCTAATCACGACAGTTTTTAAAAACAATTTGGAACTAGACATCCATTATCTCATCACGTTTCCACATGTGTGTTTGTGCCAACTGTTCACCAACCTTTTTTAGGATGCATTGGCCCAGTTTTCCATTGTAATGGAGAGCATCTGCAATGGTGCAGATGCCAGAAGGCATTAGATTTGCAAGTCCTCACCCTGAAACTAGCGTTTTTCATTTTTGCGGAGGTGGGTTGTATTACCCCCGTATACGGTTCCCAGGGGCAGCTGGCAATTTATATGGCCAGTTGCCTCCAAAGAAATAGGATTTTGGAATGCCTAGAGTGTGGAGATTAGACCAGGTGAGGACAAGTGTGTCCTCAGTGTATTTCTTTTGGGTAGCCAGAATACCCTTTGGAGAGCTGAAATACATTTGTGCACCTTGGGGGTAGGTTCAGGAATCCTTGCTTGGGAGTTGTTGTTAGGTGTCCTTTAGGACTGTAACTATTGAGATCAAAGGTGAGATCCTTGGAACTGTTCAATTTTTCAAAACCTGGTAATAAGTATCTAAATGTGTCTTTGAGTTTGTTGTCAATGAAGTGTAGCCTACAATCTAAAAATGAATAGTGTAGCTATATTTTCTGTATGAAAGTGTACGTGTGGATACTGAATAATGTGATATGGTAGGTGAAGGGGGAAGGGGGGGTGGACAGTCAGAACTAAGCTGTGATATTAGGTGCATTGGACAATAGTTAGAGAGCATTAGGTTGCATGATGAGACCTGGATTTTTAAAAATGTATTTCTTCTCTTTTGAAGAACTTATGTAACAGATCCTTGGTTTAAGAGTAACTCTAGTTTCCATAAGTTTATTATTTTCTCACATGCTGTGGTAGACTGCAAAATATTGATGCTTTGCAACAAAATGCCATATAATTTGAAAATAGACTCAGCTCAAAACACATTCTGACACTGTTGTCAGACATTAAAATACTTTTTGACTGTTGATGTGCAATAAACATTTTTCTTTGGAAGGTTGGGCCTGTAGAATTGGCATTTCTGCCCTACGTACCAGAGTTTGGAGCCAAACTTGCCTGTTAGCAAGTCATTTTGTGGACCGTCCTTTCACCTTCACTTCTCATCACTCATGTTCTGTGATTCACCCCTGTCAACTTGCTGTCTGTCCCAGTTGGTGGCACAACTATAGGTCTTAATTATTATTGACCCTATTCAAATCTGATTCTCAAAGTCAGAAATGTCAGATATGCCGAGGGATAGAGAGAGAGGAAAACTGCCTACATGGCATGAAAAGGCTAGGAAGTAGCTGATTGGCAACAGTGTAATATAAGATTACTGTATTGCCTCAAATGTAGACAAAATAAATGTACTGAAATAGACAGTTACTAGCTAGACTGTCTGATTTTACTGTCTAATTCATCCATCCCCCTACCCTGAACACACACATGCACGCACGCACACACACACTCCAAGTACAAGCTTGGAGGTCCATCATCTCAAGTCTGACCGTGCCCAGCTTTTGCAGGCCATTTTCTTCCCTGCTTTTGTGATCTGCAGAGGAGCGTGTGGTGGGAGGAGGGAAGAGTTTGTCATTGTGAAAGGTGTGGAATGAAGTACGGTGATGAGATCTAATGCAAATTAGAGCTAAGACAATAGACAATAGGTGCTGGAGTACGCCATTCGGCCCTTCGAGCCAGCACCACCATTCATTATGATCATGGCTGATCATCCACAGTCTGTATCCTGTTCCTGCCTTATCCCCATAACCCTTGATTCCACTATCTTTAAGAGCTCTGTCTATTGCTTTCTTGCAAGTATCCAGAGAGTTGGCCTCCACTGCCTTCTGGGGCAGAGCATTCCATATATCCACCACTGTCTGGGTGAAGAAGTTTCTCCTCAACTCTGTTCTAAATGGCCTACCCCTTATTTTTAAACTGTATCCTCTGGTTCTGGACTCACCCATCAGCGGAAACATGAGTCCTGCCTCCAGAGTGTCCAATGCCTTAATAATCTTATATGTCAAAATCAGATCCCCTCTCATCTTCTAAACTCAAGTGTATACAAGCCGAGTCGCTCCTATCTTCCAACATATGATAGTCCCGCCATTCCAGGAATTGACCTCGTGAACCTACGCTGCACTCCCTCAATAGCCAGTGTGTCTTTCCTCAAATTTGGAGACCAAAACTGCATACAATACTCCAGGTGCGGTCTCACCAGGGCCCTGTACAGCTGCAGAAGGACCTCTTTGCTCCTATACTCAATTCCTCTTGTTATGAAGGCCAGCATGCTATTAGCTTTCGTCACTGCCTGCTGTACCTGCATGCTTGCTTTCATTGACTGATGTACAAGAACACCTAGATCTCGTTGTACTTCTCCTTTACCTAACTTGACTCCATTGAGATAGTAATCTGCCTTCCTGTTCTTGCCACCAAAGTGTATAACCACACATTTATCCACATTAAACTGCATCTGCCATGCATCCATCCACTCACCTAGCCTGTCCAAGTCACCCTGTATTCTCATAACATCCTCCTCACATTTCACACTGCCACCCAGCTTTGTGTCATCAGAAAATTTACTAATATTATTTTTAATGCCTTCGTCTATATCATTAATGTATATCATAAACAGCTGCGGTCCCAGTACCAAACCTTGTGGTACCGCACTGGTCACTGCCTGCCATTCCAACAGGGACCCGTTTATCACTACTCTTTGCTTCCTGTCAGCCAGCCAAATTTTAATCCAAGTCAGTATTTTTCCCCCAATACCATGTGCCCTAATTTTGTTCATCAGTCTCCTATGCGGGACTTTATCAAAGGCTTTCTGAAAGTCCAGGTACACTACATCCACTGGTTCTCCCTTGTCTATCTTCATAGATACATCCTCAAACCGTTCATCCGTGATGTTCAATTAGTTAGGTATTGTGGCTCTGAACCGATGTTCTGAGGATGATGCTGAGGCATTGGCATGTTTGTCATCTTGCTTGAGCAATGTCTCAATTTTTAAAATTTTAGCCCTATTTTTCAGATTCTTCCAAGGTCTTGCGTGCTCCCCATGCCTAGACCCCTTTGGAGCCCAACAACTTCTTAAGATCTCCATACTTCTCTTCTAGCCTCTTTGTAAATTCCCTATTTTTAACTGCTTCACTGCTCATCGTTTTGCTTTCCTAAGCAGTGTGTTAATTCCCCAAACCCCTTGGCTTCTCAACCTCTTTCCTGGTTAATAGGCTCCTTGGGGCAAATGACGAAAGGCTTGATCTTGACTATCTCCTTATACTTCTATTGAAATCCTAAGACATTTTACTACTTTAAAGATCCTACAGATTGTTGCAGTGTCTGCTTGAGTATTTTCTATTTCTAACACTTTTTCATAAATCAACTATTTATAATGGTTATGTGAAGGATAGGACATGCTAAATCTCAGCTTTGATGCCCTTTATAGTGATATGCGCTATCTGGGATACCATGAAAAGAGTAATTAATTGGATGAGGTAATGGTGAGCTGCTATGGACTCCTACAAAAATTAACATTTCCAGGAGAAATGTGAACAAGGAAGAGCAATAACCTTATCATTTTATTTTAGGTTCTCCGTTGTACTAAAATAGCTGGTGTGAAGGTGGCAGAAATCACAGAGTTGATGCAAAAAGCTCTTGAAAACGATAAGAAAGTCAGGCAAGTTTGTGTTTAAACTCTTAATTGAATGTGTTTTATGGAAAAACACTTTTGAAAAAAAGAATTTTTTTTTGGATTGGAACTCCAACGATCTGTGAATAGGCTGAGTCAGGACAAGGTTTTTATCCTCAACTTACTGAATAGGAGTTGAAAAATTTCCCAGCTCAGTCTACCTGCTTCAGAAGAAAGTGCTTAGAGGATGGGACATTGATTGTTGAGGATGGGTTAACAGCTGCATTCAGACAAGCTGGATCTTGGATAATATTTGGATGCAGACTCAAAGGGTTGCAAGCTACTGGGCAGGCTGTTTAAATGGCCTTACGCTGTATTTTTGAATAAGCCCAGAGAACCATTAGATTCTTAAATAACCTGAGCCCTTGGTTGACAGCTCTGGCTCTGTTCGCTGTCACCTTCACAACTTATTTCTTCAACATTTGGTGAATTAAAGTGCTTTGCAGTTTTAGTTTTTAAATCTTTAAGAGGTCTAGATGATGGGCCTTTAATAACAAGTCATTTTTGTAAACACAGCATAAACTTATGAAATTTTAAAAGCTTTTTTCCCCTCATCCAAGTTATACTGTAGGGTTCATATGCTTTTATAGGGTGAATGGAGTGGATCAGTGGGAAGAGGGGCACACCTTGACTTGCTTGGGGATGGGGTTGGGTAAGAGAATCCTTTTTAGAACAGGCCTTTCAAAAGGTGCCATCGTTGCAGAGTTATAACTCATGACAACTCTTGAGGTGTCATTGAGCCGTAGAGATATACAGTACGGAAATGGACCTTTCGGTCCAACCTGTCCATGCCAGCCGGATATCCTATATAAACCTAGCCCCATTTGCCAGCATTTGGCCCAAATCCTTTTGAACCCTTCCTTTTCATATACCCATCCAGATGCCTTTTAAACGTTGGAATCATACCAGCCTCCACCACTCCCTCTGGCACGTCATTCTATGCACGCACCGCCCTCTGCGTGAAAGAGTTACCCCTTACATTCTTCTGGTATCGTTCCCATCTCGGCTTAAACCTATGCTGTCTAATTTTGGACTTGCCTATCCTGGGGAAAAGACCTTGTCTATTTACCTTATTCGTGCCCCTCATAATTTTATAAATGTCTATAAGGTCACCTCTCAGTCTTCACCAATCCTGGGAAAATAACCTCAACCTATTCACCTTCCCTCTATAGCTCAAACCCTCCAATATCCTTATAAATCTTTTCTGAACCCTTTCTAGCTTCAGGACATTTTTCCTATAGGAGGCGGACCAGAATTGTATGTAATACTCCAAAAGTGGCTGACCCAATGTCTTGTTCATCCGTACCATGACCTCGCAAATCCTGTACTCAATGCACTGACCAATAAAGGCAGCATACCAAATGCCGCCTTCACTGTCCTATTTACCTGTGCCTTCACTTTCAAGGAACAATGAACCTGCACTGCAAGATCTCTTTTCAGCAACACTCCTGAGGACCTTACCGGTAAGTATATAAGTCCTCATGAATCACAACTTCTAAAAGCTGGCCTGACTTCATAAAAATTGAGGGCTAGACCTTGCCTGTGTTCACAATGGAGCCAACTAGGTTGGTCGTGTCAGTTGTGGGATTTCAACCTGAACCGGGTCACGGCCTTAAAAGGCACTCCCGAAAATTGCATATTCCTGACGAATCCTGCAGTTGGGACCCGCCTTTATATGTTTTTAGGCTCTCATGTCCATCCCAACTCCAGTGAAAACCCAGACCTCCAAAGTTCCGTGTATCAGTTGTTTTTTTAAAAACAAACTCTTCATATATCTTCACTTGCATCATTAGTTTATATGCTGCCGCATGTGGCCTCAATTGTTGTACATTCTTGCACATGGGTCTTGCAAAGGGCAAAAACCCAACAATTTATTTTTTGAAAAATTCTGGCATTTATACCAGACTTCAGTATTATAGTACGTTCCACTGTTTTAATGAGTAGAAACCTCCTGTACAAGAGGTCCCCTCCAGTGAAGTTCATTTTTTTTTGCAATGTAATACTCCTGGAAATGGTAGTTCAGGTTTTCAGCTGTTTTCTGATGGATTTTGAAGTTCTAGCAGGAGACTGATGGAAGTCTGCTGGAATTTCAAACGGTGTACTGGAGTGTCCTGGCTGCCCTCCAGAAAATGGTGGATATAAAGTTGTAAAACAAAGCTTAAGCAAATTTATTCATAACACTTGTAAACTCAATTGGTAAGATTTTATGCAAAAGCTTAATAAATTATCTGTAAATTTTGCATTGGGCAGGAAAGAAGGTGGGAAGTTTGGTTTTGCAGAATCCATACCAAATAAACGAATCACTGCCTTTAAGCTAGATGAAACTCCAGTGGATACAGACGGTGTTGAAGAGCAAGTTGAAGAGATTGTATCAAAGGCTGAACCGCCCACACTACAGTATCTTTTGCTTAATGGCCTAGTTACTTGTATTAACTTAAAGCTAAAGATTAATTTGCTAAAAAATGTTTTATCTGTTTTGGAATGAGCTTCAATGTTTACATTTTAATGGTTCAAGCCAGTCATTTGTTTTCATCATGTTAAAACGCTGAATCAAACCCTTGTTTAAACCTTTGATTTTTAACATGAGTTTGCACGCACCAAACGTGATAGGATATTGCCTACAATGTTCTAGAGCAAGAAAAAGCAAATTTGCAAAGTCCGACACTGTATTTGAATAAGGGAAAGAAACTGAAGACAAATTTGCACATATACAGCAGTTTTCACAACCTTGATTCATCCCAAAGGGCTATAAAAAGGGTGTGGTTATTGTTGTAATGTGGCAAACAAAGTCATTTTACATACAGCAACATCCCACAGGAGCAATGTAGTAATTACCAGATGATGTTTCTTTAAATCAGGTTAACTGAAGAATATTAGCCAGGGCATCAGAATAACTCTGGCATTTCTTCAAGTGAGTTAGTGGATTCTTTTACATTCCTTGGTTTAATATTTCATCTGAAAGACTGCATCTAAAGATGGTATAACACTTCCTTGGTACTGCACTTGAGTGTCAACGTAAAGTTTTAGGCTCAAATTGTCAGAATGGGATTTGGACCCACAAGTATCTGATTTTGTCATGGAATTGGTACCAACTGAACTGTCACTAATAATTTTGTCATATCTAACTATTGACCAGCAATTTGTAGTTGTGAATGAAGAGTAATGTGAAATAAGATGCAATGATGCTCCTGTGGAACATCTGCACTGACGGAGACTTGTTGAATAGAATGGCCTAGTTCTATACTGTAAAACACTGTTACATGCATTTAGAGCAGATCCAAGACAGCGTGACATCTCAAGTGCATCTATGAGATTATCTTTTTTCTGAAGAAGGGTCCAGACTCAAAACGCCAGCTTTCCTGCTCCTCTGATGCTGCCTGGCCTCCTGCATTCATCCAGCTCCACACCTTGTTATCTCAGACTCCAGCAATAGCGGATACTACTGTCTCATGGTACACTCTCAGTAATTCCACAGTTTTGCAACTCACAAGAGAAGTAGCAGAAAAAACAACAACTGCTTTACGTGATCTTTATTGGTCCAACCAAAACTTTTAACTAATACAGTGGGAAAGTATTATGGAAGATGCTGTCAAAGGTTGGCGGTCCAGAGAAATTCATCAACATCCACTGAGTCTCCTCCGCTGGTTCTTTCCAATGGTAATATGAGAATTTTTTTTAAAGTCAACATACAGGTCAAGCAGGTATCTGTCACCACCCTCCCCTGTTTTCTGCAACTTCATCACCCCTATTCTCAAGAACAAGTTTCGCAATGGTTTGGACATTGTTTACTGGATGGGCGGAAAACTTGTCAAACTTGACCAGTTGAAATCCAAAAAGAAGACAACATTGATCTCACTTATGGATCTTCAGTATGTGGATGACATACTCAGAAATAGATGTTCAGACAGCCTTAAGGATCTTCGGAGAAGCATACCGAAGAATTGGTGTCAGCCTCAAGAAGAATCAAATCCTCTATTAAGCTGTGCTAGGTCAAGTTCCTGCCCATCTCTCCATTGAAATGAAGAAATCCTCCCAAATGTGAAACATTTTCTCCTACCTAGGAAGCAACCTCTCACCTAAGGCTGATATTGGTGTGGAATTTCAACATCACATTGAATCTGCGAGTACTGCCTTCAGGCACCTGAGAATAAGAGTCTTCAACAGTGACATCCTTTGACTCTTATATGTGGCCCCAAAACTTGGATTACGTATAGATACCACTTCAGAGCTCTTGAAATACTGTCAATGCAGTTTGAGAAGGATTCTCAGCACCAGCTGGGATGATAGGCATATTAACATCAGTGTCCTTGAAGCAGCCATTAACAATAGCATCAAAGGACGTGGTTATTTAAAACCAACTTCACTGGCCTGGTTGCTTGCTTAAGATGTCTGATTTCTGACAGCCAAAGCAAATTTTCATCACCCATCTCAAGGAAAGCATTTGGATGAGAGTAGGACAAAGGAAACATTTCAAGCTACCTGAAGGCTTCCCTCAAGAAATGCAACAACTAGATATCAACAAATGGGAGATCCTCAATTGGATGAAAAATGCACTGACTTTTAAAAGCATAGTTAGATAGACAACACTGACAAGGTAATTAAACATCTTTTGTACAAGGTGTAAAATCTCCAAATTGTGGAGTGAGTCTGGCAGCATTTGTGGAGAAAGAAATGGGATTAATGTTTTAAGTCCAATATGACGTTTTAGAAATGAGTCCAAGTATAGGGAATGTCAATGGATAGTTCAGATTTTGATATTTTAATTCTAGCATCATACGCAAGTGTGTCATAATTATAAACACTGGGTGGCAGAAGACTATGGAAGTAATATAGGAAATGAGGACACAACTTGATTATTTCTGGATTACAAAACTACAACTAAGACTACATTGGCAAACTACTGTGTAATAACTTCAATGTACTCAAACCCTGAGTGCCCATCAGTAGTAGCAATTTTTTTTGTGAAAGCATAATATACATGTTTCCTTTTTCATAAAGGTTTTATACTGTTCAGGTAATGTTTTTCTTAACTAAAAACAGTATTCCAAAACCAATTGTGCGTGCTCCTGGAACAGGTCAAATTGGGGAAGGGATCCAAAATGAATGGATGATCGATGATCTAGAGGAAGAGGAAGAAGATGATGAAGAGGATATTGTTCCTGAACCATGTGCCCAGAGTTTGCGAAATGATAATGAAAGAGCAAACATGTATACAGATGGTAAATATGGCACATCTGCATTGTTTAATGTTCAGTTTAACATTGAAGACTTGCTAACTATTCATCTTCTTTTTATATAGCTGACGTTATCCAACTTTCAGATAGTGAAGAGGAAGAAATTATAATACTGGAACCAGAAGGGACAGAAAAGAAAGGAAGGTGGGTTGCAAAACCTGTTAAATGAATTAGTTGAAACTTTATTTAAAATTTAAAGCCGGTTGGCAGTTAAGTCAGGCTCATTGTTTCTGTGCCAACTGAGACTTTTGGCTGGCAATGCTGACAATGGTTAGCTTAGGGTTGGGAGTGAAGTGGTGGGTTCCAGGAATGTGATCGATCACACTTTGGAGCTTCCAACCTGTAATTTCTGCCAGGTTGCCCCTGCTGCTGCTGGCTCTATCCTAGACCAATTGATCTGACAGGAATATGGCCAAGCCGCTGCGATTGCATGAAATTTTAAAAACTACTTGACCTCTATTGTACAATATGTTTCCATGTTGATTTGCCTTCTCTTTCCACCATCATGACTTAGCAACTCCCAGTGCTGGAGGACATTTTTTGACCCTTCAGCCTCAAGCTGGGAAGCCCACAGCCTGCCTGACCCTTGAATAATTTTGATGGACAAGTTTGAAATTCACTGTGCAGTGCCAGGAACTGGAACTGAACTACCAGCCAGGTCTTTGACCCAGGATTAAAAATTTCAGCCAATATATACACTGTCTGTCAGAGTTCTGTAAGTGTTTATCATAATGTGCCCCCTTTTATTACACAGATGAGTGCAGCATCCTTTTGTAACAATATCAACTCTCAAATTTCTGAATCTACTTTAAATTACAAAATAACAAGAACATAACTGATGTGGGCAAATGGGGCACAAGATACTTTAAAAACATAGATATTTGATTCTTGAAATTTCTTGCACAAAATTGTTGTGGTTAAGTCTACATTGGCGAACTATGCCTTGTTTGAATGCAAAAAAGTAGAATGGTGCTCCATTTTCTCCACTGACATTATACTTGATTCACACATGCATACGTACTGCCACCACCACTCCACTGAAATGCTTGGGTGACTATTTATGCAGTGTAATAACAAATGTTTAAAAATATCATGGCTTACTTTCACAGAATCCCTACAGAGTGGAAAAAGGTCATATGGCCCAACAAGTCCACACTGACAATCCAAAGAGCAAACCACCCAAATTTATCCCCTTACCCTATCCCTCTAATTCCCATGGCTAACCCACCACATCCCTGGACACTCTGGGCAATATTGAATGGCAAATTTGCCTAATCTACATGTCTTTGAACAGTGGGAAATATAATCTTGATCTGAAGGGCTTTGTTAGCTTTAGAGGTATGCTACTTCCAGTGAAGATTAGATTTGGTTGCACAGGTACTGTTTCAAAACTGCTGGATGTGCAACGTGAAACTGTTTCAAAATACTATACCTGTGGGATATAATTTTTGCCTTAACACACTAGCTTGCATTGCTATGTTGCATTACTGTGAAGCAAAGAGATGAAATGGATATCTTGCTGGATTAATCCAGAGTTATACCTCGTAGAAAAACACAGGATATGGAATATGTCTGCCAATCAAGAGGGGAAGAAGATCTCAGCAGAGGCAGAGAAGAAAGTGCTACAGTTTTTGGTGCTATCAAGTGGGTAGGATGCAATGTTGCTGTGGAGTTGAAGATGAAGACTGCAGGAGGATGCTAAGTATGGATTAGAAGAGAGTTCGGGGGGGGGGCGTGCAAACTGCAAATAGGTTGTAGCCATAGAGGATTTGACATTTACAGTGGTAGTATCTTATGCAGTGGCAAGAGAGATTATAGGAGAGTGTTTACCACTTTATACCGGATTAAGGATACCTAGAAAGAACTTGGAAGAGGAGAGGAAATTTTGAAATATAATGGTCTGTGTCAATAATATGGAGACAACAGGGGCGAAGGCGTTACTAAGCTACAGCAGGAGTTGGAACTACGTTAAAAATCTAGAAATTGCTATGCCGGCCACACGCTAATTATCGTTGACCAAAAGAACTAATAGCTGCACTTTGAGATGAATAGTGAAGCTACTTCATCTTTTGATGCACAAGCTGGAAGTGCCTGAGGTTTGTTTTCAACTCACTAACAGGGAAGTATGTTTCAGTTCTAACAGAGATAATAGGAACTGCTGATGCTTGAGAATCTGAGATAACAAGGTGTAGAGCTGGATGAACACAGCAGGCCGAGCAGCATCAGAGGTGGGTCTAGACCCGAAACGTCAGCTTTCTTGCACCTCTGCTGCTGCTTGGCCTGCTGTGTTCATCCAGCTCTACACCTTATTATCTATGTTTTAGTTCTAATAATTTTAATTTTTTTATGGATCAGAATATTAATTATAGCCTCCAGCACCTCCATTCCATCATTGTCAGAAGCAACACATGAGAGATTTTTCACTGCTGTTTGCAACAACAATGGGACTGTCCGTCTGGGGCAGAAAGGTGGTAGTCATAGTGGAGCTGTTGGAAGAGCATGGGAGGGGACTGGGACTGTCTGAGGAACCTCCCATTGATTTTAAAGGACAATGCGAGAAGCCCTAAATAAATCATCAGCCATCAGTAATACCAGTATTTTGAATCAGCCCAAGTTCCTGCATGACAATTCTCAGTGGAATAATTAAACATGGACTATTATGGAGCCTACTTGGATATGCTGCAAATTCCTGATTTGAGCATAAATAGGATCTCTGGAGGTCAGATCCTGTTGCGATCCTCTGGTGAATTTCTCAGAATTTCACACTGTTGGTACTGCAAGATCTGTGCCCCAATGTAATACTAATATTGGTGAATGAACAAATGGTTCACTCCATTGGATACTGATACTGATACTGGAAGAAGTTGTATATCTGAAATAGCTTCACCTGATTCAAAATGGGATCAAGATCCCAATGGTAGGTTAAAAAATATTAATTATAAAGGTGAGGATGGAACTTGGGAATGTAAACTGAGAAGTTTTATAATTGTAATGTTGTAAATATTAAAATATTGTAATACAAAGAGAGTGAACAATGACAGGAAATGTTTTAACGAAGTGATTAGAATTCAGAGAAACGTGTTTCACTTTGAAATAAAACAAGATAAAACTAACCAATAATACACACCATAAGTGTGTAAAAAGTTGTGCAACAATGAAGCTAAGGGAATAGGCATATACAGGCATTGCACATTTAACATTGCCCATTTTAGCATTTCTTTGCTTTCCCACCATTAAGTTATTGGGACCAGTATTCTCATTGCTCATACCAAGATTTGTATTAACTTACCTGAATCAATTGCTGCCGTAGAAAGTCAACTAGAAACTGAAAAGGTAATAAAGAATATTTAGTGACAGTAGGAACTGCAGATGCTGGAGAATCTGAGATAACAAGGTGTAGAGCTGGACGAACACAGCAGGCCGAGCAGGAAAGCTACTTGGTATGCTGTGTTCATCCAGCTCTACATCTTGTTATCAAAGGATACTTAGTATGGATTTCAAAAGGGTAGCTTGTGCTTCAACCTTATTGAATTATTTGAAATAACATATAGACAAGGATAATGCATTGGATATGATTTTCATGAATTTTCACAAGGCCTTTGATAGATTCATGAGTCCAATCAGTGCATGTGGAGCTAGGGGACCAACAAAAGGTTGAATGTCTCAAACTACCAGAAATAAAACTAATAATTTAGGAGCTAACTATAGTTAAGCTGGTGTTAGGTGCCACAAGGTCTTCTACAAATTATGGGAAAAGAAGGCAGGCTTCACTTGTGTAGCGACTATAGTTCTATGGCTCTAACTGTCACTTTCAGGATCTCACGACATTATTTTTAAGATGTATTCATTCTTATAATAAATGATAGCTGTTAGCCAATTTCCTTATCAAAAGCTCAGTCAAACACTAGTGTGATTATAATCAAATCTGTCTGTGTGATATTAAAAAAAGGATAAATATTGGCCTGTGTTCAAAATCATGAAGCACTTGGACAGTGTAGATTGAAAAAAAGGCTGTACTTGTTGGGAGAGACATAGAGCTGCAAAAAACACCAAATTAAGACGATGGACCAAAGAAGAAACAGCGACATGAAGGATAGCTTTTTTCAGAGTGGTTAGAATTTAGAATGTACAACTTGTGTGTTTTGGGAGAAGATTCAATAGGTGTCTTTTTTTAAGAAAAAGAGAATTGAATAATCATTTAAAGGAAGAATTCCAGGGCTACAGGATAAAGGCTGGTGATTGGTACTAGTTGACATGGTGTTGCAGAGAGCTGCTGCAGACTGGACAGAGTGAAATGACCAGCTTCTGTGCTGTAACCATTGTATTAATCTAGGATTAGGGCCAAAATGCTGACTCAGTGGTTAGCACTGCTGCCTCACAGCACCAGGGACCCAGGTTTGATTCCAATCTTGGATGAGTATCTGTGTGGAGTTTGCACATTCACTCCATGTCTGCATGGGTTTCTGCTGGATGCTCTGGGAAAGATGTACAGGTTGGGTGGATTGACCATGCTAAATTGCCCTGTTGTCCAGGGGTGTGCAGGCTAAGTGGATTATTAAATGCAGGGTTACAGGGGTGGGATATTCTTCAGCGGGTTGGTGCAAACTCAATGGGCTGAAAGGCCTCTATCTGCACTTTAATTTTGAGTTTATGACATTGGGAACATCTCCACTGCTGTTCTTCAAAATATTGTGGCAGTTTGTTTGCCCTGGAAATAAGACAGGACCTTGATTTAATACCATTTATAGAAGACAGCATCTCCAACCGTGCAGCATTCCCTCAATAATGCGCATGAGTGTTAACCTGAATTTTATGTTCTGATTTCTGGAAGGGTATTCAAATTTAATAATCCCCCATTTAATAACGGTTCGATTCCAACCTCAGGCGACTGTCTGTGTGGGGTTTGCACATTTTCCCCGTGTCTGCGTGGGTTTCCTCTGGGTGCTCCGGTTTCCTCCCACAGTCCAGAGATGTGCAGGTTAGGTGGATCGGCCATGCTAAATTGCCTGTAGTGTTCAGGGGTGTGTGGGTTATAGGGGGATGGGTCTGGGTGGGATGCTTCAAGGGGCGGTGTAAACTTGTCGGGCCGAAGGGCCTGTTTCCACACTGTAGGGAATCTAATCTAATCTAATCTTGTAAATTGAGACGAGTGCCGACAGTTGAGTCAATGCTGATTGCTGGAACTACTATTGATCAATACTTAAACAATTTGGATTGTGGGATCAGATACATACTATCAAGATTTGAGACTGATGATAAATTGATTATGATAATTAAAACTGAGGAAGAATGTGCCAAAACGCAAGCATTAATTAATCTTGCCAAATGGCTATGTAAGTAGCAGTGCTATTCAAAACAGAAGTTTGAGGCGGTATATTTTAATCAGATAAATAAGGAACCACCTAATCCTTGGAAGATGAGTCTAAACGTGTTAGCGCAAAGGAATGAATATTTCCAAAATAGATGTATCTTGACAAAGTTTTCCATCTTGCACTTATCAGGACAGCTTACAAAAAAATACTGCTGTAAAGGGAAACCACGTTTGTATGAGAAAACATGCTGATTGGTTGACATGGAAAATTCACCAGTTAATGATAACTGACAGTCAAGCAAGGATGTTGTTAAACTTGAAAGAGTTCAAAAAAGATTTGCAAGATTGTTGCCAGGGTTGGAGCTTTTGAGCTATAGAGAGCGGTTGAATAGACTGGGGCTATTTTCTCTGGAGTGTCGGAGGCTGAGGGGCGACCTTATAGAGGTTTATAAAATCATGAGGCGACTGGATAGGTGAAGAGTCAGAGTGTTTCCCCCAGGGTAGGGAAATTCAAAACTAGAGGACATAGGTTTATGGTGAGAGGGGAAGATTTAAAATGGACATAAGGGGTGACTTTTTCATGCAGAGGATGGTGTGTGTATGGAATGAACTACCAGAGAAAATGGTGTTACAATTGCAACATGTAAAAAGCATTTGGATGAGTTTCTGCATGGGAATGGTTTGGAGATATGGATTAAATGCTGGCAAATGAGTCTAGATTAATTTAGGATATCTGGTTGGCGTGGATGAGTTGGACCGAAGGGTCTGTTTCTATGTTGTACAGCTCTGTGATTCAATAACTTCCAAGATTTGACTGGTTTTGGTCACAGCATTGTTCTGAGAAATGAACCTTAGAAAAAATGACACCTGCTTTGTTGAGTTGAAACAAACACAATATGTGTGCATGTTCTTTCTGTCCACAAAAATCGGGGTTCTGTTTCTTGTGTGTAGCTTCCAGTACACATAAGTGTGCCACACTGTAAGCTTGACTTAAGTTAGTTGCAAATGCAATTCCTGGTGTATTCGGGGTGACATAATAAATGTGATTCCATTACTGGACAATATCACAGGCTGGTTGGAAACAATCAGTACCTTGCTTGTCTGAATTACCCAAAGGGATATGCCATTTCATACAAATGGTCAGTTGTTTTGATGTAGAACCCACATACCTGGCATTACACTGGCACTGAAAATCATATACCATATCATTCATTTGTATGATAGGCAGAACAGCCTCATGTCTTGATAGCAGTGTCCTATAAGTCCATGTTGTTTCTGCATAGCAGCACATTGAAACAGCTAGTCTTTGCTATTATTCAAGTTTTTGGGATACCTTTTAACTTACTAAGGTAATCTGGGGTAGACTGGGTACTTCTTAGCTCTAGAAGTGATGGTAGGCCTGTTTGTAAGTTTGCACAATACACAGTGAGAAATGATCTGATCAGGCCAGCCACTATCCTGCAGGATGAGTTTGAGCCGTATTTCAACATCATCGGGCTTGCACAGTAAATAAATGGCTCAGGTTCTACATACAAGGTTGTCAGTAAGGCCAACTGATAACACGTGGACATGCACGAATCCAATGTGTATAGGTTTGTGGTGATGAGTTTCTGGGAGACTGTAATACAGAACCTGCCCCTTCACTTAGCTACGACTTCAAGGAAAGGGAGCTGATTTGACTGCTCCATTTTAGAGGTTGAGTGCAGACTGGAGTCCATTAAGCTGTCTAGGGAATTTCCTGCATGCAGCTATGAATTCAACTGTAAACTAAATCTAAGGGTACATGTAAATCTAGGGGTGATGAAAAGTAGTCCTGTGGATTAACAAAGCTATGAAATATACAAAATAACATTAGGATTCATAGAGGAACAGCATTCCGAAGCAGAAAATTTAAATGTTAAGCTTGTATAGAACCTTGATTTAGACCATGGTTGTAGTAGTATGCCTATTTCTGGTTTGCATGTTTTGTAAAAAGGGTAAAAAAAACTAGAGTGCAAAAGACCATTTATGACGATGAGACTGAGTGGCTGAAGTGACCAAGACTGACCAGGTTGGGGCTGTTTTTCTCTATAAAAGGCAACATTGAGAGGTGATCAGAGAGGTTTTTAAAATTATAAAGGGGTTAAGTAGGGTAGATGTAAATGAAATCTGTAAGTCAGTAACACACAAGTTAATTACTGAAGGTGATGATCTAATGTTTTTATTTTATCCTTTTAGAAAACTAAATTCTGAAGAAGCACCACAAATATCAACAAGAAAAATAGTACCAAAAAACAAAAACAAGAAAAAACAGAAGAAAAGAGGCCAGCTGTGAAATTACCTGTCAAATAATTTGATGATGGAACCTTCTGAAGCTATATATAAGTGCATTACTTTGCCATACATGTTAATGTGTTATCGTTGGAGGAGGCATATAAAATTGCACCGTTGCAGGTGTTAAGAAATGGATTTCACTTGATATTCTTTATATTTACTTATTTGTAACAAGTGACTGTTTTTCAAATATGTAAAACTTTATTTGGATAAGTTCATTTAAATAGTCTTTTGGGTCTTTGCTAACCCTTTATTGATACCTTGTTGACTAATTGGCAACATCTCAGGGGTTTTAAATTTCAATTCATTATGTCTGTGGTTATTTTAGCAGTTTCACCTTTGTTGCTACTTAATGGTTCAGCTTAGACCTTTCTGCTATTTGTGCAAAGGTTGTCTACGAGAGCTGTAAAGTAAATTTTATCTTACCCCAACTTTTTAAATTTGCCTTTTTATTCCTCCTTTCAACCAAGTTTATTAATACACCTGGATGTTGACCTGTTTAAGTTTATTTTCTTGAATATAATCCTGTAGAGAATTTTTGAAATTGAATGAACAGCTCTGAAGCACCGTTCTTACAATTAAAACCTTGCTTGACCATTTGGAATCTGACCATTATGTTTAATTGTATTTTCTGTTTGAGTTTCAGTTTTTACGCAGAGTAATGAACGACAATTAGCATTTCTGAAATCACTTTTTCATCATAATACACCTACTGACATTTTACAGGCATAAGGAAAAATGAGCACTGAGCCAAGGAAGAAGATATAGTGCTATTAATTGATCCTTAAGGACCTGTATTAATAGGGTGGTGATGGTTGCCCAATGACCTTTTTGCCAGGAATTTATTGCTGAGATGATCTCAGTTATGTTAACCCACTCAATTATTTGTCCTTGCCACTACTACAGAAGGGAAAATTAGGTGGAATTTTGAGGAGGTGGGGCTAGGTATGAAATCTGAAGGGTTGCTCTCAAGTCAGTGGAATGTTGTTTTTTCCTGCTGTGATGTGATCTTACCAGATGTGAGTAATACAAGTGTTGATGGGTAACAGATTAGTGGCAAACAGATTGCAGCACCACAGGTAAAGACTGGTAAATCCTTGGAGGACAGGACTTTCAGTGACAATCCCTTTGATCCTTGCATGCTACATCTGTAGATAGTGCTGTGGAGGGAATCCTCCATAAAGAGCCTTGAAGCTGAAGCCCCAAATAATCTTAATGATTCTACAGAGCTATCTACAGATGTCTGCACCTTAAGGAGTGCCCATATTCTGCTTGTTGCTGCAGTGCCTACTACTTTTGTTGGAGCAGCTGGCAAAACATCTGGGGTGGCTGGTCAACCTCTATCATTAATTGGACAGCACTCTGAGGTTGCCTTTTTCATTGGTCTGCAGTAGGTTT
Organism: Stegostoma tigrinum; assembly: GCF_030684315.1. Taxonomy (NCBI): domain Eukaryota; kingdom Metazoa; phylum Chordata; class Chondrichthyes; order Orectolobiformes; family Stegostomatidae; genus Stegostoma; species Stegostoma tigrinum. The sequence continues at coordinate 36,780,610 of NC_081354.1, read as the reverse complement.
GAGAATGTAGGAAATTGGGCATCAGGAGATTTAGAATTGACTTTCGCTCCTGGTCCCTGTAACTCCTCATGGTTGGTAAGATTCATAAGGTAAAGTTGTGTAGTCTAACTCACTATCAGTCCGCTTGCGCGCTCTCTCTCTCTCATTAAAGCAAGACAACAGTTGGTAACCTGGGGGACACCAGACCTCAGAAAGGGAGAAGTTAGGAATGTGGGAGCTTCATAATAACCGCAGCCAGTGTTGGAGTCACTAATCATAAACCAGCCATTTCACCAACTGAGCTAACAGAACCCTCCATAACTGTTTGGATAAATGAATGAGTGTTTTGCTGTCCTTGGGATAGAGATATACATGAGGCCATTTTGAAGTTGCAATTCTTTCCCAACAACATTGAAGGAGTGGTGATTATATTTCCATTTCAGGAGATGGTGTGCTTGGAAGAACCTTGCAGGTCGTGTTCCCATGTATCTGCTATCTTTGTCCTTGTATGTAGTGGAGGTCACAGTTTGGAAAGCATTGTTGGAAGAACTGGTCAAGTTGCTGCAGTGCACCTTGATAGTTTGAGTTGTCAGGAGTCAGTGTCTGAGAGTAAGTGAGTAGATTGTTTTGTAAGTAAGTACCAGTTGATAGAAGGGATTGTCAACAGTGCTATCCTTTCACTTAAGGAATTTAAGCAAAAGAGCCAGAATATTGGATTTTTTAAAAAATCAAAGTCACAAATGATACTGAATATTATGCAATCAGCAAACATTCTCCACTTCTGACCTCATGATTGAAGGTCATTGATGAAATAAGTCATATAGCACAGAAACAGGAGTCTTTGATCTAACCAGTCCAGGTTGACCATAATCCCAAACTATACTAGTCCCATGTAGCTGTACTTGGCCCATTGCCCTCCAAACCTGTACTTATCCAAAATGCCTTTTAATTGATGTAACTGTATCCACATCCACCACTTCCTCTGAAAGTTCATTCCACACAGTGTAAAAAGTTACCCCACATGTTCTTTTTAAATCTATCCCCTCTCACCATGAAAATATGCCTACTAATATTGAAATCCCCAATGTAGGGAAAAGACATCTGCTATTCACCTTATCTATGTTCCTAATGATTTTATAAACCTCTATAAGGTCATCCCTCAACCTCTTATGCTCCAGTGATAAACATTTCAGCCTAATGAGACCCTATAACCCATTCCTGGCAAACCTTTTCTGAACTCTCCAGCTTGATGATAAACATTCTATCCTAAGCAGAGTGCCCTTACCTCTAAACTAGGAGGTCTAGGTTCAAAGGCTTCCTGCTCCAGAACAGGTCAGGGTAGTGTACAGCAAATAATACTGGAGTATACAACAATGATCAAAATTGAAGGCTGTGTAATGGAACGTATGTAGCAATGCATGAACTGACTTCTCAAGTAGAAGTAAATGTATGATCTGAAAATTATCAAAACAAAGTTGCAAGATGACAAAGGCCTTAACCTGTATATATGGGAAAATGGCGAGGAATGATAAAGAATAATGGAGATGTTAGAGCATAAGAGAAGGCTATCTGGAAATATAAAAACAGATTACCTTTTTAAAATTTGTAGAAATGTTAAGCATAAAGGTAGGCAATCCTCCACTAGAGGTAGAGTCTGGAAAATAAAGGAAAATGAGAAAATGGCAGTTGCATCTCCTCCATTCAAGAAACAAGTAGACAAAGCCAGAATCCACTTATCTTAAGATAATAAAATGTGAGGCTGGATGAACACAGCAGGCCAAGCAGCATCTCAGGAGCACAAAAGCCGACGTTTCGGGCCTAGACCCTTCATCAGAGAGGGGGATGGGGAGAGGGAACTGGAATAAATAGGGAGAGAGGGGGAGGCGGACCGAAGATGGAGAGTAAAGAAGATGGGTGGAGAGAGTGTAGGTGGGGAGGTAGGGAGGGGATAGGTCAGTCCAGGGAAGACGGACAGGTCAAGGAGGTGGGATGAGGTTAGTAGGTAGCTGGGGGTGCGGCTTGGGGTGGGAGGAAGGGATGGGTGAGAGGAAGAACCGGTTAGGGAGGCAGAGACAGGTTGGACTGGTTTTGGGATGCAGTGGGTGGGGGGGGAAGAGCTGGGCTGGTTGTGTGGTGCAGTGGGGGGAGGGGACGAACTGGGCTGGTTTAGGGATGCAGTTGGGGAAGGGGAGATTTTGAAACTGGTGAAGTCCACATTGATACCATATGGCTGCAGGGTTCCCAGGCGGAATATGATTTGCTGTTCCTGCAACCTTCGGGTGGCATCATTGTGGCACTGCAGGAGGCCCATGATGGACATGTCATCTAGAGAATGGGAGGGGGAGTGGAAATGGTTTGCGACTGGGAGGTGCAGTTGTTTGTTGCGAACTGAGCGGAGGTGTTCTGCAAAGCGGTCCCCAAGCCTCCGCTTGGTTTCCCCAATGTAGAGGAAGCCGCACCGGGTACAGTGGATGCAGTATACCACATTGGTTAATGTGCAGGTGAACCTCTGCTTAATGTGGAATGTCATCTTGGGGCCTGGGATGGGGGTGAGGGAGGTGGTGTGGGGACAGGTGTAGCATTTCCTGCGGTTGCAGGGGAAGGTGCCAGGTGTGGTGGGGTTGGAGGGCAGTGTGGAGCGAACAAGGGAGTCACGGAGAGAGTGGTCTCTCCGGAAAGCTGACAGGGGAGGGGATGGAAAAATGTCTTGGGTGGTGGGGTCGGATTGTAAATGGCGGAAGTGTCGGAGGATAATGCGTTGTATCCAGAGGTTGGTAGAGTGGTGTGTGAGAACGAGGGGGAACCTCTTGAGGCGGTTGTGGCGGGGGTGGGGTATGAGGGATGTGTTGCGGGAAATACGGGAGACACGGTCAAGGGCGTTCTCGATCACTGTGGGGGGAAAGTTGCGGTCCTTAAAGAACTTGGACATCTGGGATGTGGGCTGCACCTCCCAGTCGCAAACCATTTCCACTCCCCCTCCCATTCTCTAGGTGACCTGTCCATCATGGGCCTCCTGCACTGCCACAATGATGCCACCCGAAGGTTGCAGGAACAGCAACTCATATTCCGCCTGGGAACCCTGCAGCCATATGGTATCAATGTGGACTTCACCAGTTTCAAAATCTCCCCTTCGCCAACTGCATCCCTAAACCAGCCCAGTTCGTCCCCTCCCCCCACTGCACCACACAACCAGCCCAGCTCTTCCCCCCCCACCCACTGCATCCCAAAACCAGTCCAACCTGTCTCTGCCTCCCTAACCGGTTCTTCCTCTCACCCATCCCTTCCTCCCACCCCAAGCCGCACCCCCAGCTACCTACTAACCTCATCTCACCTCCTTGACCTGTCCGTCTTCCCTGGACTGACCTATCCCCTCCCTACCTCCCCACCTACACTCTCTCCACCCATCTTCTTTACTCTCCATCTTCGGTCCGCCTCCCCCTCTCTCCCTATTTATTCCAGTTCCCTCTCCCCATCCCCCTCTCTGAAGAAGGGTCTAGGCCCGAAACGTCAGCTTTTGTGCTCCTGAGATGCTGCTTGGCCTGCTGTGTTCATCCAGCCTCACATTTTATTATCTTGGAATTCTCCAGCATCTGCAGTTCCCATTATCTCATCCACTTATCTTAACATCCGTTAAGTAATGAATTGTAGTATTTTCCGAGAGGTTGTAGCTCGGTATTTCAAAAATCAAAGACAATGTGTAGGGCAGATGAACACAGCAGGCCAAGCAGCATCAGAGTAGGCAAGTTGACGTTTCAGGTCTGGACCCTTCAGAAGTGGGGGAGGGGAAAGGGGATTCTGAGATAAATAGGGAGAAAGTGGGAGGCAGATAGAAAATGGCGTGTAGAGCTGGATGAACACAGTCTCCAGCATTGGCAGTTCCTACTATCTCATTTCAAAAATCAATGTGGTTTTGAGGAAGAGAAACGGTTCATCATTTAAGAATTCTTTGAGAAAACAACAAGCAACATAGATGAAGGGAAACTCATGTAAGCGTTGTATACCAGAGGGCATTTGACAAGGTCCACAAAGATTACTGCATAGAATAAGAATAATGAAAGACAGAAAGATGTGTGTGTGGGGATATGACATATGAGGCAACCAGTGCTATCTATGCTAATAGGAAAAGGTATAAATGGATCATGTTTGGTTTGATGAGTGTATTTCCACATCAATACAATCACAACTTTAAAGTGACTCGAATGATGTTTGCTGAATTTGTTTACGATGCCAACATGGATATTTAAGTAAGTTGTGAAGAGGACATATCTATATGTCTTTGCAGATTCATTAAGTGAATGGGTTGAAAGTAGCAAGTGGACTATAAACATGGAAAAATGCGAACGTGTTCATAGAAAAGCAGCATATTTAAATATAAATATTGCCAAATTCTGTAGCACGGAAGGATTTAAGTGCATGAATCAAAGTTAGTGTACAGATACAGCAAGTAATCTGGAAGGAAATTAGAATGGTGTACTTTGTTACAAGAGTAATGTAAGAGATTGGGACGTTTTGCTACAGGTATACAGTGCATTGTTTGAAATATAAATCAGAATGCTGAGCAGTGTTTGTCTCTAACAAAGGATATAGTTGCATTCAAATAAATGTCCTACAGATGCTGGTGATCTGTAGTAAAAGTGCTAGAGAAACTCAGCAGGTCTAACAACAACTGAGGAGAGAAAAAGTTAAGTGAATATCCACACAATGCTTGTGTGTTTCATTCACTGCCACATCTCTTCCAGATATACCCACCATGTAGTTGTTCTGGGCTTGTTCCATTGAAATCATACTGGACTCAAATCAACTGTTTCTCTCTCTCCCCCCCACAGACATTGCCAGACCAATGTTTCTCCAGCACTTTGTTAACTTCAATAACTGATTGCACCAGAAGCAATGAAAGGTAATCCCACTGAAACAGAAAATATGCCAAGGGGAAATTCTCAGGTTGATGCTGAAAGCATGTTACCTTGTGGGACTTTAATTACAGGATATTTCTGAAAATTAAGATATTTCATATTTAAAACAGATGAAAAAAGTGTGTCTTTGGAACTCATCCTCACAGCAGTTGGGGGGCAGTGCATGGGAAGAAGAAAGGTCACTGAATATTTAAGACAAAGGGAGTTAACCTTTTGAATTGAACAGATCTCTTAGTTAGAAAAGTAGAATGAAGTCAGTGTCAGCCATAACTTAAAGGGCAGAGCAAGCTTTGTGATCAGAGATAATGGGAACTGCAGATGCTGGAGAATCCAAGATAACAAAGTGTGTAGCTGGATGAACACAGCAGGCCAAGCAGCTTCTCAGGAGCACAAAAGCTGACGTTTCAGGCCTAGACCCTTCAGAGGGTTTGTGCAGTTTGGGAGTGAGTGGGTGGGGTGGGGGGTGGGGGCAGGGTGTTGGTGAGTGGTTGGGGGCTATGGGGTGGAGCAAATGGTCCATGCTAATTTGTGTATAGATCATTTTGCTCAAAGACAGCATGCATATTACGAGTAGCACAAATACTGGAATGGAAAAAAGGCAAAAAAAGTGTACTTTCTTCTAGTGTGAATGATAGCAGTGATAAGTAGACAGGTTTTGGGACATGGTACTATGTCAAAAGGTGATGGCTAGATAAGGATGGAAAGGGATTGTCACCTTTTCTGTAATCACATAGGAGGACAAACATATCCTTTTTCAGGTGTTTTGGTACTGTAATAAGTGGAAACTTCAAGGGAATTCAAATGTAGAGCACTGGGAAATGGAAACACAAACAGATTTAAAAGATATGTTCAGTTATTTGAGGAACGGGATGTTGGGAGACTGGGCAATAGTTTGCAAGGGTGATGGTGTAAAAACTTACTTATTTTTGAGTGGGGCAGGGCAGGGTTGTGAAGATGGCAAAATTTAGAAAGAGAGTCAGGGAGATAATTGTTCTTTCTTTCGGAGGGAAACAAGATCAATTAGCATGGGAACCAAGAAGGGAGACTGGATGGTCAGCTATTTGGTGGGTACAAGCTTGAGGAAGCAACAAGGTTAATGTTGTTAACAGAGCAAAGGGGAGCTCTCGAGGAAGTTTAGCCTGGTGGGCTGGTAGAGGTGTGGGAAGCAGCAGCTACATTTCTCCATCATGGTGACAGATCAACAATCATGTTTATCTTGCTTATCACTACAGTTGAGAATAATGTTAAAATAGTTAGCATCTGTGTACATGTTGCAATCTGAGTTTTTAATAAAACTCATTGTCTTGTTGCTGTTTAATGATCTAGCAGGATGCCTAAACTAGTCGTCCATCATTCTCTTACAAGTCTGCGATTTGGTGCTTAAAGGGTTTGTGGATAAAGGACTTGCTAGGTTTTACTTGAAACTCAGACTTTAAGAGGCATATGAATAAGTCAGTTGTGTTAGCAAGGCAAAGGCTACTTTTTGACAAATCGCAAGGAAGTAATGCTTGGGAAGAAGAAAGGATAAAGTGAATTCGATGAAGTCAAAAATCTTATTGGGTGATGGAAATAGAGACCACAAGATGAGAGAAACAGTGAGGCAGCCGTGAATGCCATAAACCTTTGGAAAGAACTAATGATGGATGTGAAGCAGGAACAAAATTTAGGGTGTCAAGAAAAATCAAACTGGACTTCAAAATAGTTTGATCACATCTTTCAGTATTTTGGTATTCTGAAAAAAAGAGTGATCTACTACTTCACAAAAGTATAAGTTGAAACCATTGTTCAGTAAAACCCTGGGGCGGGGCAGGGGGGGGAAATTGCTAACTTTTAAGTTAGCAATCAGACAACTTGCCAGTGTTTTTTCTAAAAAGAATGTTGGCTCGTCAGCAAAAAGCAGCTGACGATCAACAACATCCTTCAAAAATGTTGAATATCTGAACACCCTGTTTTTACAAAAATTTTCATGGGAAAACCCAACATAAATGCTAATATAACCAAATGATTGGAAAAACTGAACACAAAAAGGAGTCAAGAGCAGTCCTAGTCATGTGGATGTGCTAGATGAGGCTTTTGAAGAGGAATGTGGGCATACTGATCAAGTAGTATGGTTGGTTAAACAGTCAGTTGCATGGGATCTAGTTTTTGATTAGAGAAGTTTGATATGACAGGTGGAAGCCAATTGAAGAGATTTAAACTTAAAACTGAAGATGGTCATGATTTGGAAGATGTAGTCAAAGAGTTGAGGTCAAGAGAAGTTCAAAATAGAGTGGTTATTTGCAATGATGAATCCAAATCTTGGTTAAGGTTGACAGCTTTAAAATGATTACAAAAGCAAGAGAACAGTTCAATCATCATGGGAAGCATGAAAGCATGCAATTACAAAATACAACTACTAAAAGACAATTTTGAGATGAACCAGCAGATTTTAGGGAGGTTTGGACTTAAGAATTTGGAGAAGAGACTGGCCATGCAGAGGCAGCTGACTAAAGAGTTTTGATTTTGGTGACAAACATTAATTTGCTCCACCTATTTTCTGAGTGCAACACTGGGACAGATGGTGGTTAGAGGTTACAGATGACAGTTTGTAGTGAAGATAAGCTAGGGGCTATCTTGAAACTGTGAACAGTTGTGATCAACAACAGCAAGACCCTAGCTGTATTTCATCGAATACAGCCAGATCTAGCTACAAATGGCTGATCACACAGGAGGGAGGATTTCAGGACCCAAGCCATAGGATGGGCACAGGTGTAGAATTTTACTGATATGAAAGTAGGCAGACCTGACAGGAGTGGAAGGATAACAAAATGGTCAGGCAGTTGCTAGGGAGAAATTCTGGCAGGGACTGAAGATAATTGCAAATTACTTGATTTATGACCTGTGGTTACTGAACCACTTGAAATAGTTTTGTTTAATATTCTGATTTAATTAACAATCCCAAGCCTTTTATTCACTCTACACAGTCGAGCATCTTAATAAGCCTCCTCTGAACCCTCAAGACCTCATCTTTCCAACGTCTTAACCAGACTAAAACTTTGGTTGGTTTTAGCTGAACCGTTTTAAAAAAGTATCTTGGAGGTTTTGCTTTACAAATAATAGTATTACATACAAAAACCAGTATTCCAACACTACTTATCCTATCAAATTCATGGTTACATTTAACAGTAGATGAAATATGCACTCTAGTTCCTTCTGCTCTTGCACTACACCCCAAAAATTGTGCCATTAGTGTCTCTCCAGAAGAGATTTGCTTCTAACTTACCAAATTAAACTGCATCTACCCATCTTTAAACCAAAGTGTTCTGCAGTTTGCTACAATCCTGCTCACCAGGATTGCACTGCAACTCAATTATCCACAAACCTAGACACTACTTTACCAAAGTTCAGGTCATTTGTATACCAGAAAAGCACAGTGCTTGGCTTCAAAACAAAAAGAACCAAAAAAATGAAACTGCAGTTTTAAAGCACTTACAAGATTATGAACCTAATGAAAATACAAATATTAAAACAGAATCCAACATTCATACTCAAGCTCAGTAGATTTAATGCATGTTTATTTGTAAATTTGTTACATATTCCATAATTTACATTGGAAGCCATTTGAGTAGGCATGGTAACAAGGGCTTGATTTTTCCCTGCCTAGTTATGCCATTGTTTTCAGGCACAAAATAAGATGTTTTATAAAGTTTAGTGCAGCCAAAAGGTAGAAGGCACACCTAACAACAGAAATTAAAAAATGTTCATGTGTTAATTGTTCAGTTATAATGAAAACTCCCTCTTTCCATCACATACTTCAGTCCAAAAAGCCAATGGGTTGTATTTTGAAAGAGGAGTGTAGATAAAGAGAAAGCTCAAAGTTCATGAAATGTTCAGCACATTTGCTTTCCTTATTCAAAAGCAAGGATTTTCTGATTTCTGTTAAAGGCAGTATTTTATCCAAAAACAGGGTCAAATTTAATATCCTTATGAACTACAAAACATTTGCCTATTCACATCTGATAGTGCAAGAATTTTAACCCCAACTGACAAGCAGTAGGGAAATGGCATCAATGGAATTGGACATCATATGCAAAATAATTAATCCTCAACAACAGTATGCCAAATGCTCTCATAGCTACATTGGAGGATTGTGCTTTTTGTCATAATATTGAACATACCCCAACAGGCCCATATTGCAGTCATTATAATCTGCATCCGAAAGCTTTCTCCTCCCCCCTCAAATTATGGAAGCACCACTAGGTCTTACTAAATTAGTGCACTGGGCAAGACTGGCCATATTTAATCCACTTGACAGGTTTAATTAACATTTGTTCAGCTGACATTGGTTGAAAGAAGCCAGTCAGGATCATTATAAAATAATACATCGGCATTCTTTAAAAAAATACCTAATATTCTACTTGCAATAAAAAATTGTATGCACATAGTTTTACCAAGTGAATTAACAAAACGTGTCCTATTAGTTCATTCAGGCTTGGTTATTTTAGCTCTAAATATAAAAAGTTGTGTGCAATGGGATTGCACGTGTTCATAATTCAGAAATGTACAAGTATAAAACATATTTCAGCTGTTGTAATATCCCACAGAAGTTAGCAAGTTAAATTGCAGTTATCCAGTGCTGGAAGTTGCAGTGGCAGGTTGGTCAAAGTCCACATTATATTTCAAAAAAAAAAACTGAGCTGTACAAAAATACTCTTCAGATTTCAAACGTATGCAATATATACACACTAAACAAGGTTGATAGCATCACTGTTTTAAAAGCAGCAGGTCCAAAGAAAGTGGTGGATCAATGTTTGACACACCATGATATCTGCAAGAGAAAATTCATCAAGTGAGAAATGACTGTTCCGTGATTAATACTGAAGCACAAAGCTCAATCAACACTTGTAGAATCCTCAATGCAAATTTTTATCCAGTTCAATGGCAGTGTTGTTATTTGCCTCATGCATTAGATTTTATTGTTGATCCAATATCCATTATAAAAATACCAAAGCAAGAACAGAAATTCAGCAGCTAAACAGCAGTAAGTTGTCTTGGCAGATTCAAGTTCTTATAAAGGATCCCAGCTCAAACTGGGTATTTCATGCAAAGTGCCTCACAAAGCAAAGTTAAAAACCTAGATGTGGCCCAAAATAGCAAGGATGAATAGATTCAACAGGGAGCATGGACTGAAATTTAAGATGAATACAGCCAGTTCCGTTTTAAGTGTCAATCGAGGTTACATCAAGCACAAAAGTAATGTACAAAGTTACTCTTCTACTTCTATTATATACTAGCTTATAGACTGTATCATCCTTCTTGGGTGGTGAGATGAGCAATCCAAAAAAGGAAGGAGTGTTGTTATCAAGAACTGTTCCTTTTAATTGGGAGGAGAGCATAAAAATAGTGGCTCTTCACAATGTCCCAAGCAGCCTCAGCATTCTAAGTGTCAAATAACAAATTATGGGAACACAACCTTCAAAAATAAAAAAAACGGGGTTGATTTTCACTCCTGTTTGGATGCCAGTTGAATAGTGGACATTCAAGCCTATTTTATGTTTTATCCAAAAGGTAGTCCTCTTTATGATGGAATTCGTTACACTGCATTTTCCTTTTACCCATCTGAAATTTCTGCTTTAAAACAAACCCTTGCAAAGAAAACCAAAACAATTTTAAAGAAGTTTGTTGGATAACAATTAAGAGTTAAGACATTTAAAGGAATTAAGGGCTACAGGGAGAGTACGGCTAAGTGGAGTTGTTGAAATGCCTATTAGCCACGATTAAAACGGTGGAGTGGATTGATGGGCCAAATGGCCTTACTTCCACTCCTGTGTCTTATGAGAAGTTACATATGTAAGCAGTAATAAACCAAATTTTAAAATTTCAAATCATCCTCTTTGGAGATTGACCAAGGTACCAACTAGTACTATACTTACTTAGAGCTCTTATATTTCTCCCGTACTGCTTGCTGTGCATGCTCAGATGCTTTGAGGTAGTTTTGGTGAAGGTCTGTCACACAAGGCATTAAGCTTTCCAAGACATATCCTGTCAATTGAGCTAATGATCTAGGCTAGAAAGAAAGTATAATTGATGATACTGCAAGCAGTACTTAGTCTTTCATAAACCTAAATATAACATCTGGCAAACAGCATATCTGAAAAATCAACCTGCAAAATCACATGATCATGGGTGGAGAAAAGTTTCCAGGGTAACTAATATTCTGGAGACAGAAAAGCAATGAGGGGTACCCAGATAATAAGTGACAACAAAAGCATTGATACAAGGTGATTCGGCCTCAGAAGATTAAGTAGAATCAGTATGAGAAGTAGTTAGGAGTAGCAAGAGACTGGAGCAGTTTATAAGCCCATTATAATGTTGGACAAAGTATTAAGCAAACGATTGGTGCTTGAAATAAAGGCTGCATGATAAATTGTGGGAAACTTTAACCTTCATATACATTTAGACAATCAAATTGGCAGCTATACTGTAGAAGGGTTTGTAGGATATTCAAACCAACTTGTGGAACTGACTAAGGATAAAATAAATCTACTGTGTAATGAAGTAGGGTTACTAATTTTAAAAATCCTCAAATAGTGACTGTTCCACCACTGAAAGCAACACTCCAAAAAACAATTGCAGGTACAAGGAGAACTGATGGAGATTAACTGGATAAACAGACTAAAAAAGGTATCATTGCAAAATGAACAGTGGGAAACAGAAGAGTGTTGGGTACAGAGGCTTGTAATATTTCAAAAGAAGCCAACAATTCGGAGGATTAAAAAGGTGGTTTTAAAAACCAAAAGGGCCAACAAAATGTTGAAAGGAGAAGGGAGTATAAACTGGCCATAAATATTTTTTAAAAATCATGAGGTTTAAAGAATACAAACAAATACGAGTAAATGCTGGCCCCCAAGAAGCAAAAAGATAAACTAGAAGGGGGAGTGGGGGTCGGAGTGAGGAAATGGCAGAGACATTGACTCTCAATATTTGTTCAGTCTTCACAGAAGTAGTAGAGTTTCCTTCCGTAAAATGATGCAGTCACCTAGGGTCTCAGGCAAGTTAGGAAATTAAGATTTTAAAAAGTTGGAAAAAAGCCTTAAGGAACTGAAATCTGACAATAGCAGGACCCAAACATCATCTCCCCTAGGGTTCTGAAAGAAACAGCTCCAGATATAGTTGATGCAATTTCCAAAATTCCTTAGATTTGGAACAGTTTGGAAATTGATACATATTACAGCATACTTCAATAAGTGAAGGAGGGAAAAAAAGTACAAGACAGACCTGTAGTGGTATTAGGAAACAGTATATAGTGAGGGAGATTAGCATTTATTTTCAAAGAGCATGAACCCAAAGGGCTGTGTTGTCTGCTCAGTGCCAGGGTAGAGGATCACTGCTCTGGGGTGAAGAACTTGAAGAAAGGAAGGAAGACTGCGTCATCTATGTCAATGCTAATGACATGCAGGATAAAGAAAGGTTCTGCTAAAGTATGTGACATGGTAAGTGTTAATTTAGAAGAAAAAACCTCAATGGTAACGTGGATTGCTCACCATTCTAACTTGGAAACATCTGTCCCTTTACAGTCAAAGTGACCAAAATCCTGGAATTCTCTTCCAAACAAATTCTTTGTAATTTTAGAAAGGCTGGGGTGATCTGGTTGATTTTACAAGATCCTGAATGGTCCTGATATGGTGGACATGGAAAAGATACTTCATTTTTGGGCAAGTTCAGAAATTCCAGCACCAGCCTTTTAGGGCAGGAAATGCTTTCTCAAAGAATGGGATCACAATGTTAAGGTGGACACAGATTGCCTTGAGGCAAAGAATTGAAGATTGTAAAAAGGGTACATGTGAACATGGAATTTGGAACATAAACAAATCAGCCGTAACCTTATTTGAAGATGATCAAGCTGGAAGTTCTACTTCTGTCCTTAATTTGTACATGCATATAAATCTTTCCAAATAAGTGAAGTGAACAGAGAACGCCATGATATTCTAACATCATGAGCCATCTCCTAGTGTCACAAATAATAATACTTTTTTCAAATAAGTGTAATACCAAAAATTAGAAATAATTGAAAACCAGAGGCATCATTTTAAAAACCAAAACTACTGCAGATGCTGCAAAGTCAGAAATAAAAACAGATGTTGCATTTAAGAGAAATCAGAATTAACATTTCGGATCTTGTGACACTTCTCCATTTTAAAACTGGTCAAAAAATTTGAGTCAGGTCACCCTTGAACAACTGCACATTGAAAAACAAATATTGAAAAACCATGTAAAGGACAATTTACAAGGAGGAGACAAAACCCTGAAAATCCGAATCATTTTCCCCCCCTCTAGAGAGGGATAACTTAGAATTCTTTACAATTTTAAAAAGGGGTTTTTAAACACGGTAGAGATATAGAGAAACTCTCTCCCCTCATAGGAGACGCAACTCTTGGAAGCCATAAAATCCAAAAAAGGCAAGTAAGGAATTCATAATTTCTTTCCTCAAAATAAAAACCTCAAAAGCATAAAATGTTCTACTACAAGCCATAATTAGGTGAATAGTGCAGATACCCAAGGAGAAAACACGTTAGTTCAAGGGATGAAAAGGAACAGAGGAAAGGCTAACAGGTCTAAATGAAAATGCATGTTATTTTCCACAACTTAAATATCAGGTTTGGGTAGTTGGCTTGAATGGCCTGTTATTTCTCTGTGGACAATGGCTTCATAAGGAACCACACATTTTCTGGGTTAATTGTCATGAGTGAGGCAATGGTCCGGCCACAACATTACACAGATTACTTTTTTTAAACTGCAAAACTAAGTGGTTGCTATATCTGTCTAAAGTCTGTCTCACATGGCACAGCATTGGATGTTTACATGTTAAAAATGATAGCTTTCTTCATATTTGTACAATGGTCACACCTACCATTGTTATGCAAGATTGAAGCATCCTCAGCAACCTACCTGCTGCAAACCAGTTATCAGTTCCTTCCCAAGACAGTGGTTGTAAACTGCCAGATTGGACCTATTTACAGATTATGCAAACTCCCTTTTTGCACATTCGCTTCCTTCAAAAGATTTCTAAGATGCCACAGAAACGTGTTGCCAGCCATCATTTCTTAACAAGTAGCATTGCCCACTTAGGAAATTCAACATTAGTCATGGTTTCTGTGTGTCCTCAAGTGGCCAATGAGCTAGATCCAAAAGCCATATTTCCAGCCACAACTGTTAAATGCTTTTCTGTACAAAAGCACTGAAAGTTTGCAAAAATAAATAAATAAAGTCATTCATAGCTTACCCAGCTAGTTCGCGATATTGTATAGTTGGCCAAACAAAAGGCAGATGCAGCAAGAACTGAAGGTAGATATTTTAGGAATAGTTCAGAATCAATCAAACTGAGTTCTGCTAGGTACTGTCAAAGGGAACAAAACATTCTGGTTAAAAAACAAAAATAGGAACAGGAGATAGGACAAAACAAGCACGTGAGGCTGTATATGCCTGTTAAAATCATATAGCAGTTAAAACAAGTAAAAGTCAAGTTCCCATTCTATTCAATTCTTTGATGCCCAGAAATACTATTAAGTCTTGAAGATATGGGATGACAAAATTCACTATCTCCTGGGGCATAAACTTTCAAAGCCGCAAATCCTGAAATGGAAAAAAAAAGCTCTCCAACAGCTTATTCAGCAGAATTCTAGCTAAATTGCTCCAATCCAGTTGAGGGGGTCAGGGTTTTAAGGAGGCAGAGGAGCAGGAAAGTCAGTGTTTTGGGCTAAACCCCTTTGATAGGACTGGCGAAGGTTTCAGCCCAGAACATTAACCTTCCTGCTCCTCTGATGCAGTCTGGTTTGTGCTTTTCCAGTATCACACCTATAAACTGTGGCTTCCAGCATCTTACAGTCCTTACTGTCTCCAGAAGGTTTAGAGGAAAATGAAGAAACAATGATTCACCCACAAGGCTGTGGGCATTTACAAGTCTGCCTAAAACTGTGATAGAGGCAGGAACCCTCAAGACATTTAAATACTATTTAGTCAAACAAACAGTTGAAATATCATAGCATATAAGGCTACGGGCTGAATGCTGGAAAATAGTGTTAAAATAGATTGGTGTGGACACCAAAATTGGCAAAATCTGTGCTGTAAAAACGGACTATTCAATTACCAATTCTATATTTAATGGAAACAAGCTTAAAAAATACAAACGTCCTTCAAAACCCAAGGCAGTTTTAGTTCCACATTTTAAAAGTGATTAAACCAGTTTCAGTGGAACTTGGATGCACAACATGTACAACAGAACTTACACAATACTTACCATAGACAAGCTCTCAACTTTACTGCTGGCTTTCTCACGTCCAATGTATTGATTAAGGAATTGGTTTATTGTTGGTGCTGCCAAGTCAAATGACAAAACTTTAAGAATAAGATGTTCCATCCGTAGAACTTGCTTCTTTGTGTAGGTATCATCAGTAATGTACACAAATTCGGCAACCTCAGGTGGATATATTTCTTCAAATTTTCTGCAGGAAATATAACCTGTAAGCAAGCTTTTCAAAGTAATAACATTGGCTGTATAACAATTTAAATTAAGACATAGCTCATCAAATCAGGATAGGAACTGAAAATTAGTAACTTCAGTACATTTTCCTTTTCCCCAACTTTACCACCCAAAAGACTTACCTAGAAAGAGGTGTGTAACAGAGCAATCTAAAAGGTCATTGGGTCTATTTTGCTTATGTCAACTCTACATAGAACAGTACAGCACAGGCCCTTAAGCCCACAAATGTTGTGCTGACCCATTATCCTACAAAGATCAGCCTACCCTGCATACCCCACATTTTACTATCCTCATTTGCCTATGAAGAGTCACTTAAATGTCTCTAATATATCTGACTCCAGTACCACTGCCAGCATCACATTCCACACGTCCACCACTGTGTAAAGAACCTACCCCTGACATCTCGCCTATACCTTCCTCCAATCACCTTAAAATGATGCCCCCACATAATAGTCATTTCTGCCCTGGGAAAGTGTTTCTGGCTGTCCACTATGCCTCTGGTATACCTCTATCAAGTCACTCATCCTTCTTCACTCCAATGAGAAAAGCCTTGCTCTCAACCTTTCCTCATAAGACCTGCCCTCCAGTCCAGGCAGCATCCTGGTAAATCTCCTCTGCGCCCTCTCTAAAGCTTCTACAGCCTTCCTGTAATGAGGTGACCAGAACTGAACACAATATTCCAAGTGTGGTCTAACCAGAGTTTTACAAAGCTGCAGCATAACCTCATGGCTCAAACTCAATTCCCCTGCTAATGAAAACCAACACACCATATGCCTTCTTAACAACCCTAACAACTTGGGTAGCAACTTTGAGGGATCTATAGACGTGGACCTAAAGATCCCACTGTTCCTCCACACTGCTGAGAATCCTGCCATTAACCCTGTATTCTGCATTCAACATTGACCTTCCAAAGTGAATCACTTCACACTTTTCTGGTTTAAATTCCATTTGCCACTTCTTTGCCCAGCTCTGCGTCCTGTCAATGTCCTGTTGCAACCTACAACAGCCCTCCACACTGTCCACAACTCCACCAATGTGTCATCAGCAAACTTATTAACCCACCCTTCCACTTCTGCACCCACATCATTTAAAGAAGATCACAAACAGCAGAGATCCCAGAACAGATCCCTACAAAGCTTTCAAACTTAGACCTCATCCTTTCCTTCTCAAAAACCCGAATTGTCCAAATAACATACAAGTTTCAATGAAATTGGATAACTAATTATACTACCCTTTCAGATTAGTACACTGTAAAACAATATGGGCTGTTAAGGTCTAATGATTTTCTTCACTCCAAAAACTGTCCTGGGTCCTCAATCCTTTTGCTAGTAATATTACAGGTTCCAAAGTGGACCATAACTCCAGGCTGATGCTCCTTCCTCATGCAGAATTCGCTGCACCCAGATTCTCAGAAGTGTTACAATGCAAGGGAGGCCATTCCAGCCTATCATGCATGCACCAACTTGTGAATGAACATTACCTAGTGTCAGTCTCCTGCTTTTCCTTCCCACCACACCTCATTATACAAATCAATGTCTCTTGAATGCCTTAAATGAACCTGCCCCCTCCAAATTTTCAGACAGACAGTGAATCCACATCTGACTACAGAGGTTGGGGGGGGGGGGGGATTTTCCTCACTTCATCTTACTTTATTGTTCTTTCTAGAACTTAAAAACCAGTTTCTCCCCAATTACTCTTTCCAGCCAGCTTATGATTTTGAAAACCGCAAAACAGATCTCAACTTGCTTCTTGTCAAGGAGTCCTAACTTCAATCTATCCTCAATTTCCTCATCCCTGCAGCCATTCTTGTAAACTATTTCTGCACACTCTCCAATGCATTCGCATTGTTCCCATGGGGCAACTAGACCTCAATATTGTGTGTGGTTCTAACAAGTGTCTTGTACAAGTTCAACTCCTTGCTTTCTTACTCTGTGCCTCTATTAAGAAAGCCAAGCATACCATAATTTTATTTGCTGCTTGCTCTACTTGTCACTTTTGATGACCTGTGCACATATACATGCAGGTCCCTCTGCTCCTGCAGTTCACCTTAGAATTTTACTCTCCCTTTTGTATGCTTGTGTTCTTGCTGCAAAGAAAAAAGCACCACCACACACTTCAGCATTGAAACTCATTTCCTACATATCTGCCCACTCCAACTTATGTTCTTCTGGAGTTCTACACTGCCCTCAAATTTAAAATTCTTCAAAGTTTGTCACATGACTTTGTAATTGTCCACTACACAACTAACATCTATAGGTTTCAACACCCACTAAGGAACCCAATTACAAGCCTACATCCAAGTCAGAATCTGTTGACCATTACTCTGTTGTTTGCTATCAGGTCAGCCAGTTTGTATCCATTTGTACTGACCCTTTTATTCCATGACTTATAAACTTTCCTCACAGGTCTGTTGAGGTACCATCAAATACCTCTGAAAGTCCATGTATACCATTTGAACTTGTTAATTATTCCAAAAAACTAACAAGTAAGTTAGTTGCACTTGACTTCCTCTTTAGAAATCCATGTTGATTCTAACCAATCCACCATATTTCATGCAACTAATGGGATTCCAAATACTTGTTTCTAGGCGTTTCCCTACCACTGAAGTTAAGTTGCCTGGTTTGTACTTACTGGACTTATCTTTACAGTCCTTCTTGAACATGGCTATAATATTTGCAATTCTCCAGTCTGGCACTTTAGATCTAGGGAAGCCTGAAAGATTGTGGCCGGAGTCCCTGCAGTTTCCGCACTCTTCCTTCAAAATCCTTGGATGCATCTCATCTAGTCTCATTGCCTTTTCAACTTTAACTTGAAGAGAGAGAGAGAGAGAGAGAGAGTGTGTATGTCTAACACTTCTACCCAATCAACTTTGAACTCTCCCAGCAAGCAATACTGTTCAGCAAAGGTGTGACGATCAACTCCAAATCAGTGCAGATTTGTCAAGTTCAGTCGCAGGGATAGTTTGGTACTAGCATTAGCTCCTATGTTTCATTAAGTTGCAAGTCAAGTCATTTTATAATTTTAGTGCTGTGCCTTGTTGACTAAACCTTTTGGAAATGTAGAACCTCCGATTCCTATTGGACAAACAATCAAACAGGAAATACAAGTAAAAATTATAGAATTTTCTAAACTGTGAAGACCATGTATTCAAGGTTAGGGAACTGAAAATGGGTCACTAGGAATCCCATGACAGATGAACAGCTAAAAGGCTAAAAACACCAAATTGGAAGTGAAATCAAAAAACAGATTTCTGGAAAATTGAGAAAAAAGTAAATGAGCTTAAATTTAAACTAACCCATTAGTTTATACTTACGATGCCAACAGCATGGCAGCAGTTCCTACAAGCTGCAGCTTCCCTCGGAGGACAGACATGGATGACAAGAATCTGTCAATGTAGCTTACAGCTAGGTATAGTGTTTCATTCTGCAATTTGTATTCTTCACCAACTTCTACAAGCCAATCAACAAGAATAGCTCTCATACTGTTGGTAATATCAGGCTGTTTCTTCATATACCCTGGTTTGGGTCTGCGTATCAACTAAACGGTTTGGGAAAAATTGCAAGATATCAGTTTTTTTTCCCCCAGAAATCATCTTTTCATGAAGATCATGCTCATTTCTCATTGCAATAAAAAAAACTTCCTTTAGACACAATAAATTTATCAGAGTAAGAGATAAAAATCACAAGATAGGCTTAAATATAAAATCAACTTATTGTCAATGTAGTCATTCTTTTTATAAAGCTATGAACATATGACTATTCTGATTAGCATACAATTTTCTAAAATCTGTTAACAATCTTCATGTTGCCCCTGTTCCTTTTACTCCATTGGCTTCAAAATTTTTTGACAAGTCTCAAGATACTTTAAATGCTTTTGGGAATTCCATGTACGCCACGGTTACATTATCCTCATCAGCCCTTCCATTTGCCTCAACATTTACAGTAGTTGTAACAACTTACCTTTAAAAAAATCCATACTAATTTAGACCATAAGAGATAGAAGCACAATTAAGCGATTGGGCCTGTTTAGGCTGCTCTACCACATGATCAGTTTATGTTTTTCAACCTCCATTCACCTACCATCTCCCCATAACCTTCAATTCCTTATCATTCAAGGTTTCTCGGTCTTATACACAGTCAATGAATTGGCCTCTACAGCCTTCCATGGAAATAAGTTTCACCACCTTCCAACTGAAGAAATTCCTCCTCAGCTCTAGTCAGTCTGTCCTTGGGTCCTAGTCTCATTGTAAAAACATCTTCTCCATTTGGAGACTACCCAGGGCCTTTAAGTATTGTAAATTTTACTGGGGGGGGCGGCGCCCTACTAAAGTGCATAACTTCACACTTGCCCACTGTATCCCATTTGATTTGTTTATCCACACTCCTAGCCTATCCAAGTCTTTTGACAGCCTCCTCACTTCCTCACTGTCTAAGTTGCTAAATTTGCAGATGACAATGCCCAGTTTCTTTGTCCAGATTGCTAGTGTACGAGATAGTTATGGCCCCAGCAGAACACTCGTCACCAGCTGCCATCTTGAAGGAGACCCCTTTGTCCTGACTCTCTGCCTTCTGCCAGTCAACCAATTCTATAACCTATGCCCAGCTCCTTGTCCCCAACATCATGGAGTCTTATTGAACAACCTTCCGTGTGGTAACTTAAAGGCCTTTTGGAAATCCAAATAGGTCATGTATATTGGCTCGCCACAGCTTAACTTGCCCAATATCTTTGAAGAGTTCAAGACCTCATGACAAAGCTATGCAGACTCAGCCTAATTTTACTAGGCACTTCCAAACACTCTACAATCCTTATCCTTCATAAGAACTAAAATATTGAGTGACCAAGGTCAGGCTAACTGGCCTACAATTTCCTGGCTTCTGCCTCCCTCCCTTCTTCAAACAGGGATGTTACATTAGCTATTCCAGTCCTCTGGGATCCTCCCCAGCTCCAGTGATTTCTTAAAGATCACGGATGCCTCTACAATCTCTTCAGCTTCAGAACGCTTAGCTAATCTTGTCAAAGTACCCCTAAACGTCCCTCATAATTGTTTCTAAAAGACTGTCTGGCAAAGATAAAAGGATTAGCCTGCAATTGTAGAATTTATCCCGACACCATTTTTAGAACAAGGGTGCAATATTTATAATTTCAGACTTTTTGGCACTACTCCTGCCTCGAAGGGAACTGAAGATCCTAGTTACAGTCTCTACAATTTCCTCTGTATGCTCATCCATTTCAGATTCTGTTCTAATGGATCAGCTTCAAGCAGAAGCATCCTAACACCTCTTTGCATTTCAAGCCCATCAAGTGTCTCAATCATCTGGTTATCATTTTAATAGTACCTACATTTGTCTTTATATTAGTTCTTTATTCCCTGATAAGAGCATAGCCATGTCCTATGCCTCCATGTGGAAACTTCCATATTGGTCTAAGCCCCATGTGTCCTCGTCTTTTATTGTTTATCCATCCATAGAGAACTTTGGATTCTCTTCTGTTGGCTGATGACTCATACCCTGCCTCATTTCTTCTTTTGAAGAATCTATATTCAACCTGATTCTCATTTGAGAGAGCACCAGACGTTTAACATCTGGAAATGCCTGCATGGCTTTTCTTGGTCACAATATATGTGTGGAAGGGTCCCCGATTTGTTTGCTGTTTTATGAAGTCGCAGACCTCAGAGCCTCCAAATGCTGTTTCAACATTCTAGGGCTAAGAGAATGTAGTTCAAAATTTTAATTGTTAGAAGATGCTCTAAAGACTTCGTGGGAACTCTTCAGTTTGACAACCTACCAATACAGTCATACAAAAAGACCATTTGGGTATAAAAAAGTATCAAAGAGTTGCCAACATAAGTTTAGCACCACAAAAAGGAAGGAAAACATCATGCTCATATTTGGAAGTGTACTGTGGGCTCAAAATATCCAGAAGGGAAACCAGTATAGATATGCCTAGAATGGACAGCTTTCTTACCTCCATTTCTCTTAGGTATTTGTGTATGTCATCAGCATAATCAGGTAACACATTAGGATTTACCCGTTTTTCTTCAACTGAAGATATTGACATGTCCAACATCATTGGGGAATCTTAAATAAAAAGCAAGCTGATTAGGTTCACACAAGTCATTTCCACAACTATACAGCAAGTTAATATGATCAACGCCCATTCTGCTGTTAAATATCTGGATTTACAAAGATATTTGTACAGGTTTTTGTAAGAAATTGCAAACATTTTCAGCCAGACATCACTCTCCAAACAGTTAATACTTTTTTATAATGCACTTTGATACAGGATGCAAAAGAACAGCAAGTTTCCAGTAAACTGGTGTACCGACATAATTATTAGTCATACTGATGAAAATTGATGTTATGTTCAGTCAGGTCAGTGTTACACATCATTTTTTTTGATCAACTTCAGAGTAAACTGTTTGGCTGAATTGGACCAAAATAGACAACTGTTTTGCACTTTACAGATAAGTAGAACTTTCTTCACAGGGATGAATGCCTTTGCAATAATGTGCACTGCAATAACTACAACTGGAAGCTAGTGTCACTGTAGCACAAAACAAGTTGACCCTCCCACTCCTATTCTGTTCGTGTAAAGTTTGCTCACTTATCCAAAGATAAGAAAGTAATTACTAAATGTTTGAACCCCCAAATTATAACACAAACACCTCACAAACAAAAGCAAAACACAGGCATCAGAATGAGACAGCAACCAGGAGTTTTCAGGCTTCTTTAAATTAGTTTTAAAATATAGAACACCTGTCTATTCAATTGAGCAAAATCAGTGCAACTATTACTGCATGCTGTTAGACATATCACTTTTCATAACAGAAAACAAGCTGTCCAATCCAGTGGCTTGTTTTGAGTGTTTCTTTAAGATCAGCATACTTATGGGTGCAGTAAGCTGGTAATGAAGAAAATTTTAAAAAGTCAGTAATGAAGGAAATGGGAAGATAATTTGTTTAAGAGAAAAAAGGAACTTGGGTGAGTAGACAACCATTTTCTCCAGGATTCAACAGCAAAAATATAGCAAACTATTGCAGTAATAGAAAGAACTCTGCACGCTTTGACAAGGCAGACTCAGTACTGTGACTAAGTGGACAGATCAGCTGAACATGAACAAAAAACAGCAAGAGTGAAAGAAAAAAAAAAGCGGCTTCAACTCACAAGTCATCCTCACTTTCATTTATCAGGTCTGACTGTTCCCCAAACCCCACACCCTACCAACCACCTCCTGCAGCTATGAGATTTTAGGCTACATTTGGGACAAGTCTGCAGCTCTGGACCCCACAGGATAGAAAGTACATGGAGGCTTTGGAGAGGGTGCAAGAGGTTTACCAGGATATTGCCCGTGTTGGAGGGTATTTACTTTGGAGGGGAGGTTGGATATACTTGGATTGTTTTTGTTTGAGGGTCTAGGCTCAGGGCAACCTGATAGAAGTTACATGAAGTTTGACAGGTATGGATAAGGTGGATAGTCAGTCTTTTTCCTGGGATGTCAGAGTCAAATACCATGGAGCACAGGTTTAAGGTGAGAGGGGGAAGTTTAAAGGAGATACGCAGCTGGTAGGCATATCTTTCCTTTGATACAGGGCCCAAAACTGTTCACATTGTTCCTAATGTAGTCTCACTAGAGCCTTCTACAGCCTCAGCAGTAGTGTTTGCTTTTGGATGCTAGTCCTCTAAAAATGAATGTTAATAATTGCCCTGGATTCAATGAGATGCATTCGAAGACATTAAAAGAGGAAGTAGCTACAGATAGTTGATAGACTGGTAGTAATAATCTTGGAATCCTCAAATTCTGGAAAAGTCTCAGAAGATTGACATTTTTTCCAATGTAACATTTGTTTATCATTATAACGGACGCAAGTGCAGAGCACTTCAATACATAATGATCAAGCAGAGTCAGCATAGCTTCACGAAAGGGGGGGAAAAAAATCAAGTGACAATTTACTAGAACACTGAGGTGATAACTAGCAAAGTGGACAAAACTGGAAAGCAGGTGACAGAATATTTGATTTTCAGAAGTGTTTGATAACATACCAAACAGTATACTACTTAACAAAATAAGAGTCCTTGTTGGAAGTATATATTAGCACAGATCGGGAAATTGCTAATAACAGTGGAGATATGGAGGGCAGTTTCAGGATGGAAAATTTCAACTAATGGTTGGGCACAGGGATGAAATGCTGGGCCACAATTACTTATCATTGACTGGTACAAGCAAAATGAATACAAAGCCAGCATCCAAATTCAGCAGAATCACAGAATCCCTACAGTACGGAAGCAGGCTATTCAGCCCAACCTCTTGAACCAGAGGGGTTCAATCACTGCATGGGGAGATACGTTGTTACCTGGGAGGGTTTAAACTAGTTTGGCAGGAGGGTGGGACTCTGAATGAGAGAGGGGCCATTGAGAAGTCAGGAGAATATTCATTAGCCATCAAGAGCAAGTTTACTATTCAGGATAGCCAGGGGCACTGTAAAGAAAGGGAAGAGACTTCTGGTTTAAAGTTCATTTATTTCAACACGAAGCCTGACTCCTAAGGCAGATGAGCTGAGGATGGATTGTATCTGGGGACTGGGATATTATAGGTATAAACAAAACATTGCTGAGAGAAGGGCAGGATTGGCAGTTCAGTCTTCCAGGATACAGAAGCACAAGTAGAGGAATTTCTTAATGAGTCATCAAATGAAGCAATATGGTTAGAACTTAAACGAGGGGATAGCTACTCTGTTGGGACTGTATTAGAGACCTCCAAATAGCCAATGGGTACTACAGGAGCAGATGTGTACAGCGCACATTGGGCCCAGTGACTAACTCTTAATTTTGAGAGATAATGGGAACTGCAGATGCTGGAGAATCCAAGATAATAAAAATGTGAGGCTGGATGAACACAGCAGGCCAAGCAGCATCTCAGGAGCACAAAAGCTGACGTTTTGGGCCTAGACCCTTCATCAGAGAGGGGGATGGGGTGAGGGTTCTGGAATAAATAGGGAGAGAGAGGGAAGCGGACCGAAGATGGAGAGAATAGAAGATAGGTGGAGAGAGTATAGGTGGGGAGGTAGGGAGGGGATAGGTCAGTCCAGGGAAGACGGACAGGTCAAGGAGGTGGGATGAGGTTAGTAGGTAGGAGATGGGGGTGTGGCTTGGGGTGGGAGGAAGGGATGGGTGAGAGGAAGAACAGGTTAGGGAGGCAGAGACAGGTTGGCCTGGTTTTGGGATGCAGTGGGTGGAGGGGAAGAGCTGGGCTGGTTGTGTGGTGCAGTGGGGGGAGGGGGACGAACTGGGCTGGCTTAGTGATGCAGTGGGGGAAGGGTAGATTTTGAAGCTGGTGAAGTCCACATTGATACCATTAGGCTGCAGGGTTCCCAAGAGGAATATGAGTTGCTGTTCCTGCAACTTTCGGGTGGCATCATTGTGGCATTGCAGGAGGCCCATGATGGACATGTTATCTAAAGAATGGGAGGGGGAGTGGAAATGGTTTGCGACTGGGAGGTGCAGTTGTTTGTTGCGAACCGAGCGGAGGTGTTCTGCAAAGCGGTCCCCAAACCTCCGCTTGGTTTCCCCAACGTAGAAGAAGCCACACCGGGTGCAGGGGATGCAGTATACCACATTGGCAGATGTGCAGGTGAACCTCTGCTTAATGTGGAATGTCATCTTGGGGCCTGGGATAGGGGTGAGGGAGGTGGTGTGG
Organism: Stegostoma tigrinum; assembly: GCF_030684315.1. Classification (NCBI taxonomy): domain Eukaryota; kingdom Metazoa; phylum Chordata; class Chondrichthyes; order Orectolobiformes; family Stegostomatidae; genus Stegostoma; species Stegostoma tigrinum. The sequence continues at coordinate 36,755,506 of NC_081354.1, read as the reverse complement.
GGGCAAGTGTAGCATTTCCTGCTGTTGCAGGGGAAGGTGCCAGGTGTGGTGGGGTTGGAGGGCAGTGTGGAGCGAACAAGGGAGTCGTGGAGAGAGTGGTCTCTCCGGAAAGCAGACAGGGGTGGGGATGGAAAGATGTCTTGGGTGGTGGGGTCGGATCGTAGATGGCAGAAGTGTCGGAGGATGATGCGTTGTATCCGGAGGTTGGTGGGGTGGTGTGTGAGAACGAGGGGGATCCTCTTTGGGCGGTTGTGGTGGGGGCGGGGTGTGAGGGATGTGTTGCGGGAAATGCGGGAGACGCGGTCAAGGGCGTTCTCGATCACTGTGGGGGGAATGTTGCGGTCCTTGAAGAACTTGGACATCTGGGATGTGCGGGAGTGGAATGTCTTATCGTGGGAGCAGATGTGGCGGAGGCGGAGGAATTGGGAATAGGGGATGGAATTTTTGCAGGAGAGTGGGTGGGAGGTGTATTCTAGGTAGCTGTGGGAGTCGGTGGACTTGAAATGGACATCAGTTACAAGCTGGTTGCCTGAGATGGAGACTGAGAGATCCAGGAAGGTGAGGGATGTGCTGGAGATGGCCCAGGTGAACTGAAGGTTGGGGTGGAAGGTGTTGAAGTGGATGAACTGTTCGAGCTCCTCTGGGGAGCAAGAGGCGGCGCCGATACAGTCATTTCTCCATGGCTAATTCACCTAGCCTACACATCCCAGGACACTATGGGCAATTTACCATGACCAATCCCACCTAACCCACACATCTTTGGATTGTTATTAGGGAAAGCAAAGAAAATATTGGCCTTTCTTGCAAAGGGATTGGAGTATAACAGTAGGACAGTTTTGCTAAAACATCACATAGGAACTAGGCAGACCACAGGTGGATTATTATGAACAGTTTTGGGTTTTCTTATCTAAAAAAGATATACAGGCATTGGGACAGCCCAGAGAAGGTTTACCTGGTATAGAGGGACTATCTTGAGGATAGGCTGAGCAGATTGGGCTTGTGTACATTGGAACATAGATGAATGAGGGGCAATCTTATTGAAAGCCAAAGACTCAGACTCTGTCAAGGGGAAATCAACTTTTCTGCATCTATTCGCTACTGTCATCTAAGACCAGAGGGCATATTCTCAGAATAAAGGGCTACACATTTAAACATTTGAGGGGGTTGTGAAGTTGTGAATTCTTTACCACAAGACTGTTGTGGCTTGGTCACTAGTATATTTAAGGCCAAGGTAGACATATTTAAAAACCTGGTGATGAAATAAGAGGATCCAGTGAAACAACAGGAAATTAAGGATGGTCAGATCAGCTACGATCTTGTTGAATGACAGAGCATGCTCAATGGGTTGATGGCCTACTTTTGCTCTGATCACATGGCTGAAGGTCTTAGAGAAATATTTGAAAGAAAGTCTTGCATACATAAGAACACATGAATTAGAAGCAAGAACCTTGGAGCCTGCTCCAACACTACTAGATCAAGGTTGATCTAATCACACTGCATTCTGACCAACTCCTGATACTTTCAACCTTTTGCTTGTCAAGAATTTATATACTTCTGCCTTTAAAACATTCAAAATCGCTGCTTTTGAGGAAGCCTTCCAAAACTCCATAGCACGAGAAAAAAACTGCTCCAGTTGAATCTTAAATAGGTGCTCCTTATTTTTAAAAGGCTGTGTTTGCTGACACTTATGCTTGAGCTATACATTGCTTTTAACAAAAAAATCACATGCACAGATTCAGTCAGGACAGGGGAGAAAAATGAAGCTCAAGATTGTGAATTGGCTGGGGCTATTTCCTCTAGAGCAGAAGTATGACCTTGCAGAGGTTTATAAAATCACGAAGGTGACTAAGTGGCTCAGTGATCATCACTGCTGCTTCAAAGTACCAGCGATCCAGGTTCAATTATACCCACGGATGACTGGGTGTGGAGTTTGCACGTTCTCCCTGTTTGTGTGGGTTTCTTCCAGATGCTCCAGTTTCCTCCCACTGTCCAAAAATGTGCAGGTTAGGTGGAATGGCCATGCTAAATTACCAATAATGTCCAGGGATGTGCAGGCTAAGTGGATTAGCCAAGGAAAATACACAGTTACAGGGACGGGGTAGGGGGTTGGGCCTGCGGGGGATGCTCTTCAGTGTCGGTACAGACTTGATGGACCAAATGGCCTGCTTCCACACTGTGGGGAAGCAATGAGGGGCGTAATAGAGATTGATTAGGCAAGGTATTTTACCTAGGATAGGGAAGTTCAAAACTAGACAGCATTGATTTGAGGAGGGAGGGAAAAGATTTGAAAAGGAGCCTGAAGGGTAACATTTTTTAAATGCAGAGGGTGGTGCACGCATGGAACAGTGCCAGAGGTGGTGGTGCAGGCAGGTATAATTACAACATTTAAAAATCATCTGGATAGTTGTATGAATTCAAAGTTGAGGAATATAGGCCAAAAACTGGCAAGTTGGGAGATCACTTTAGGATATCTAGTCAGCACAGACAAGTTGGACCAAAGCATCTGTCTCTGTGCTGGACAACTCTACAACTACGACTGAGCCACAGCTCCCAGTTAATGTAAAGTCTGTGATGACATTGCTGCCTGGTACCACATGTATTTGCCTATAGTTGCCATTTTTAAAAAATCAGTGAGCCCCTAGTTCTAGACTGAAACATTTCCTCACCCACCTGTCACAACTATCTTCAATGAGGTCATCCTTCACTCATCTAAACTTCATCTAATAGATGGATAAACTTTTAGAACATTCAGCCTATCTCCATTGTAGGTCTTAGTCTAGTAAATGTAGTCTGGTCTAGTCTGTGGCACCCTGCCAATCTGAAAAATATCATTTGTGCCTTTTGTTTTCTATTAATTAGACAATCTTTCATCTATCCCAGTGCTAACCACTAAATTTTGAAGCCTTCCTTTTCTGTAATAACCTTTGTTGTGGCCCTTATCAAAAAGGTTTGGAAACCTCAGTTCATCACCAATGGCCCCTATATCCACAGCACAAGTTGCAAGTTGCTTCGTCAAAAAAAAGAACAAATCCAACATATTTGTTAAAGATTTGTTCAAAAAAAAAACCATGTTGATGCTACCCAATTACTTTGATTTTTCTAAGTGCCCTACTTCATCATTAATAACATCTTCATTATTTCAGCTGATTTGTTTCAAATGCTATGTGCACTCAGTCATTAGTCATATCCTTTATTACTTTTGTGCCCCTAGCCTTATTTGCTGTTGGATTTGCACACTTTTTCTTGTCAGTTTGTTCATTTTCTATATACTTATCTTTCTCTTGTCTCTGACTCCATCTACCCAAATTTGATCCCTTGCCCCCAATATTTAGCTCAAAACATCCTGAATTATGCAGCTGTCTAGAACAGACACCCCAACATTGTTGAGGTGGAATCCCAATGGTCTAGTGCCCATTGTTCCCGGTACCGATGACAGTGAGCCACAAGCTGGAACCCACTTTGCCCACACCACACTTTGAGCCACCTTCATTTCTCTGATCTGATTTGCCCTCTGCTAATTTGCATGCGACTCAAAAAAACCCTGAGATTAGTACTTGTGGAGGTCCTGCTTCTCAATCTGGTACCTAGCTCTTCAAACTGACTATGCAGAACCTTGTTCCTTCTCCTGCCTATACTGCTGGTAACTAGACAGGCCATGAGAACTGGGTCCTCTCTCTCGTCTTAAGCGGACATCCTGAATCCTAGAAGAGACAGGCAACAAGTTTTCAGAGTCACTCTTTACTGTGGGGAACTAGCACCATACCTGTCATCTATTATCTTTCTTTTTGCTCCCCAGACTTGAATTGGTTTACATGCCCTAGTGTCATGGTCAGAAAGCTCACCATGCTGCAGCCTCACGCTCAACCAAACAAGCTGAATTAATCTCAAATTGGTTAGGCAGTTGCTGCAGAAGCCAAATACAGACATGCCCTTGTCCACTGATCAAAATCTTAAGAGATATGACTGTCTCCTGGTACAACGCATGTGGATAATGTGCTCCACCCTGATGTGTCACAGTATCTGCAGCTTTGGACTCACTGCAAATGCCTATTCTCCAGATTATGCATTGTTCAAATCTTCCACATTCTGCATTTGCAACACTGTCCTGCCATCCTTATTTTTAGAAGTCTCTAAATGCTTAGTGAACTAAACTAATGCATCCTCATGACTGTTATAAAACTTTAAAAACTTAGTAATGTAATAAGATCACAAGTAATTGAAATGTGTCTTTTCTTAAGAAAGAATAGTGCCCTTTGACCCTCGATGCTGCACCAACTTGTGAACTAATCTAAGCTTATCCCCCTACACTATCCCATCATCATCCATACACTTATCCAAAGGCTGTTTAAATGCCCCTAACGTGGCAGAGTTAACTACATTGGCAGGCAGGGCGTTCCACACCCTTACCACTGAGTAAAGAACCTGCCTCTGACATCTGTCTTAAATGTATCACTGCTCAATTTATAGCTATACCCCCTCGTGCAAGCTGACATCATCCTCCTCAGGTTGGACAGTGGGAGTCTTTTTCTATGTAACCCTCTGATCATCTTGTATGTCTCTATTAAATTCCCTCTTAGCTTCTTCTCTCCAATAAGAACAGACCCAAGTCCCTCAGCCTTTCTTCAGTTGCTTGCTAGGCCACCTTTTTAAAAAAAGGCAATGAAGAGTCAACAACATAGCTATGGATCGGGAATAATTTGGGGCAGGCAATTATTAATGACCGATTTCCTTTCCCATGGACAGTAATAAAAGATGGATTTTTATGAATTAATTTCATGACTTATTACTAGTTTTATAATTCAGATTTGTTAGTTGTATTTAAAATCCACCAGCAAGCAAGTGGGATTTACAAATCCAGTGTCATGGTGACACTGAAGTACAATCTTCCACACACACATCACCTTGAGAGTTCAAAAAAGTTAGAAATAAAATAGAAGTTAGTGAAGGAATAAACTTGATTGGGCACATCTTTGAAATACATGAAGCAATGCTAAATGAAGAGCACCAAGGATCACTGCCAGAGTTCAAGTCTTAATTTAGAATGAAACTGGATTCAGTCTCAATTTTAAAAAGTTACAAACTGCAAAAAGCAATCAAATTCTGATGAAACAGTCAATGGTCTGCAAATAAAAATGTGCTAGTTATACCTACCAGGTATGGTAAGGAATGTTACATAAACCAAAATGGATGATAAATACTAGATTCTGAAATAGTGGACCAACAGTAGCATGGATCTTGCAGCTGCTCCCAATATTCAGGCTTATTTTTAAGATTTACTTCTAGATTTTAGTTATTACGTTTCAATAATAAACATGTGTTTATATACTTTGTCTAAATGTACAAGAGATATGGGCTAAACAAGGGCAGGTGGGACTAGTCAGGTTTGAGATTATGGCTGGCATGGACGAGTTAGTCCAAAGGGTTTATTTCTGTGTTGTATGACAACGAATACTAAGACAATAGAAGCGAAATAAAACAGAAATCAAACTAAATTAATAAAAAAAGGGTCAGAAGACACATGCTTGCTTTTAGCTTTGGCCATGTAGATTTACGGGAATGTTGTACTGAGGTGGCGGCCACCCAGATAGCTACAGGATTAAATAAATATTCCTTAAAAGTCAGAAACCACTGCATCAATTTGGGCTCCTCAGACTACACAACACTATTTTCAAACCAACTGAAGAGGCACAGAAACATACTTTGGTCACTCATTCTTTAGGTCTGTGCAGAGATAGATATTACAAAAGCACAGCAGTGAGGTCAAGAAACTACAATGGGTCTGATTCTGTCAGTCATCAATAGAAAACTAGTAGTTGCTTTCCATCTTTTATGTATATGTGTGGAATACCAGAGGAATACAAGCTCACTGGACATGTACCTCAACTAGTCTTTTGCAGTGAGGTGGTGGTGGTGGGGTGTGGAAAATTTTAACTAAAAGAGGCAAAAAGAAAAAAAAAACTTGAATATTTTAAAGCAAGTACATCTGCTTCCAAAAAAATTCCTAAAGATCTACAACCTATTGTCCTTGCCCCAGTGTTCAAGATGCCACAACCAGCAAGTTATTGGAGATTTTTTTCCCCCCCCCATGGGATGAGGGAGTCACTGGCAAGGCCAGCATTTGTTCTCAGTCCTCACTGCCCAGAGGCAGAGGTGCACTGCTGCAGGTGAACTGAAGCTACTATTAGGGAGTTCTAAAATTTTGATCCAGCAACAGCAAAAGGGTTGACAACACCACTCCAAGTCAGGATGATCTGTGGCCTGCAGAAGGAAGTTAGTGCTCCCGTGTCTGCTGCCATTGCTCTTCTGGATGGTGGCAGTTACAAATTTGAAAGATGCGGTCAGAAAGGAGGTTTGACTTGATGCCACGTGACATCATGTATGTGGTACACACTGCTGTCAGTGATGAAGGGAATAAAGATTCAAAAAGGATAAATGAAGTGCTGTTCCACTGATTGTCCTAGATGGAGAGTTTTTGTGATGCCCCACACGCATCAAGACAAGTGGAGAGTATTCCAAATTATATTGCCGATTTGTACCAGGAGGTAATGTACACCATTATAAAAGGTCAAGAATTACTTGCCACAGAAATTCCAGCTTTAACCAGTTCTTAATTTATCCAGCAGGTTCCTGGTAATCCTTATGATGCAGATAGTGGGAAGTTGTGGAATCAATTGCATTACCACTGACCATTAAATTGTAATGATTGGATTCTCTTGAAGACAGTCATTGCCTAACAAAAATAATTCTGACCACTTATGACCTGAGTGTTGTTGAATCTGTAAGCTGTTTCAGTATCCAAGGAGTTATAGATGGTACTTAACAGCTGAACATACTCACTTCTGATCTTATGATAGGAGGAGGGTCATTGATTATGAAGTAATTGAGGATGGTTAGGCCTTAAGTCACTGACCTGAGGAACTGCTGCAATAAACATCACCTCCCCTACCATTCCCAGTGATTTCAACTTTGCTAGGATTCCTTGATGTCACCTTCAGTCAACAGCCACTTGTTGTCAGACAGTTACATACATCTCAACATAAATAGCAATAGTCAGAAGCAGAATGGATGGACAGAAATGTTTGGTAATGTTGTATTGAAGTAAATTGCAAAGAAAGTAGGTACACAAAATTCAGATCAACTACATAATTAAAAACCTTACCGAAGCTAATATCTGCAGCACTCTCAGTGGAAGCCAAACGCTTGCAATTCCCAAGTGATAGTACAGTTGAATTTAGTGTCAGGTTTGTAGCATTTCCTGCAACACTGCTTGTACTTCGACATGAAGCACCATCAGGCTCATCCACATGGATAGTGAATGATGGTTTTGTCGGTGCTTTTCCTGCTGGTAGCTGGCCAGAGTTCTCATTGTTGCAGTTAAATCCTGATGTTGAAACCTGTAGATTCAGTTCAGAAAAGTGAAATCAGTACAGATTTTGGGATGCTAATACAGAACTTAGGTATTGCTGGGGAAAAAGTTTTTTTTAAAAACAAGTCTTGCAATCAGTGGGACAAATGCAAGAATTTTGCATTGCAAAGACAGTAACAATTTATACCAAATAGGAAAAGGTTGCAGATTGGTCAGTCAAGCTGTTGCCATGGGCCATGTACCTTTCTAATGGCATGATCATACCATAATGTCAGTGGAAAATACCACTGATGTTGCCACTGCATAGTGACACCACAAAATAGCTTACTTCACCCATTGCTTAAAATGTCACGCTAGTCTGAGAAAGACTAGATATTTTTCTGTCACACAGGCCCAGATGAGATTGTAGACAATGAGCACCATCACTATAAAAATTTATTCTGCAGGATGGTTATGACGCACCCCATTTCTGAAACAAAATTGAACAATGAGCAAATGGGTCAGGTCCCATTTTTAAAATTGCTAATAAGGTGAAGTCTTCTAGTGTTTCAAACTGTAGGAAACTTGACACATTTATCAACAGTGATGGTTGGCTTGGCATACTGAGCAAAGGGAACTTACGAGACTGCCTAGCATCAAAGTTGAATTTAACAAGAGAGAGATGGAGCACATTTAAATCAGGGGATTCATTCATGTAGCTGCAGATTCAAAATATTCCATAACAGTCGGTTAATTAAGAAATGCGGTCGATGGAGCAAAATTGCTGACACTGGAATGGTTTAAAGTGTGTATACTTCAATGCTTCAAGTATCAGAAATCAGGCAGATGAACTTAGAGCATGAGTCAGTATTTGGAACTACACTGTTGTGGCCATTACAGAAACTTGGGTAACTCAGGGACAGGAACGTTTGCTGGAAGTTCTGAAATTTGTACGCTTTAAAAGAAAGCAGGAGGACGGTAAGAGAGGGCAGGCAGCGTCATTGCTGCTCAGAGCGAGTATAGCAGCTATCGAAAGGCTGTTCGAGATTGATGTGTCTACAGAATCAGTTTGGGTTGACGTCAGGAACAAGAAAGGACTTAAAACCCTAATAGTCACAGAGAAATGGAGTGGATTGGGAGGCAGATACTGGAAAGGTGCAAAAGTCACAGGGTTGTAGTCATGGGTAACTTCAGCTTTCCAAATATTGATGGGAAATAGTTTAGATGGAGCAGATTTTGTCTAGTGCGTTCAGGAAGGATTCCCGACATAGTACATAGATAGACCAACATGAGGAGAGACCACTTTGGATTTGGTGCTTGGCTCAACTGTTAGACCTGTTGATAGGTGTGTGTTTTGGCTGTAGTGCTCTAACTCTTACAATAGCCATGGAAAAGGATAGGCACATACAGCAGGGTAAGGTTTATAATTGGGGGAAGGATAATTATAATTCTGTTAGGCAAGAACTGGATAACAAAGTGGGAACAGATGCTGTGAGTGAAGAGCACTACAGAAATGCGGAGATTGTTTAAGGAATGCATTGTTAATGCAATTGTTTAAGGTGTGTGCGCTCGATGTTTGTCCCTAGCAGCAGGGAAGATGCAATCGAGTGAGGGAGCCTTGGTTCTCAAGAGAGAGGTCAAACAACTAGTTAAGAGGAAGAAGGATTCTTATAAAAGGGTTAGGAAACAAGGATCAGAAAAGGCTCTACAGGGATAAGTTCGCCAGGAAGGAGCTGAAGAAAGGGCTTAGGAGAGCTATAAGGGGGCACGAGAAAACCTTGGCAGATAGGATCAAGGAAAACCCCAAAGCTAACACATATGTGAGGAATAACAATGACCAGAGAAAGGGTAGGGCTGATCAAGGATTGTAAAGGGAATTTGTGAACAGAGCCTAAAAGGATAGGAGAGGTCTTTAATGAATATTTTTCTTTGGTATTCACAGAGGGACCTCGTTGTAGGGGAGGACAGTGTGAAACAGGCTAAAGGAGGTGCACGTTAGTAAGGAAGATGTAATAGGATATACCGAGGAGCTTGAAGATAGATAATTCCCCCTGGGCCTGAAGGGATTTATCAAGGGTTCCATGGGAGGCGAGGGAAGAGATTGCAGGGCCTTTGGTGATGATCTTTTCATTCTCACTGCCCACGAGTACAATACAAGATTGGAATGAGGCAAACATCATTCCCTTGTTCCAAGCCCAAAAAGAGATGAATAGGTGTTAACCCCAGAAATTACAGGCCAGTTAGTCCTACGTCAGTGGTGGGCAAATTATTGGAAAGGGCTCTGAGACACAGGGTTTGTGATCACTTGGGTAGGCAGAGTTTGATTCATGATAGTCAGCATGGATGTGAGGGGTAAATCGTGCCTCACAAACTTTATTGAATTCTTTGAAGAGGTGACCAAACACGTGGATGAAGGTGGAGCATTGCATGTGGTATACGTGGGTTTAAGTAAGGCATATGATAAGGTTCCCCATGGTAGGCTCACGCAGAAAGGGGAAAGTGTGGATGACTGGATTCAGAAATGGCTGTCTTAGGGTGGGAGTGGACTGAAAATATGCATCATGGTACTTAGTTACAAGTGATGTACCACAAGGATCTGACCTGGGTCTGATTTTTGTAAATAATTTGGATGAAGGAGTAGAAGGGTGGATTAGTAAGTTCACAGACGATATGAAGGTGGGGTCAAGTTGTGGATAGTGCAGACAGCTGTCCTAGGTTACAAAGGGACATTGATTGACTGCAGAGCTGGGCTGAGGAGTGGTAGATGGAGTTTAACCCTGAAAAGCGTGAGGTGATTCATCTCGGAAGGACAAATTTGGGAGCTGAAACAGGGTTAACTGAAAGATTCTTGGCAGTGTGGAGGAGCAGAGGGATCTTGGGGCTCGTGTCCACAGTTCCCTGAAAGCTGCCACCCAGGTGGCTAGAGTTGTTAAGAAGGCATATGGTGTGTTAGCTTTCATTAATAGAGGGATTGAGTTCAACAGCTGTGAAGTTACGCTCCAGCTATACAAAACCCTGGTTGGGCCACGTCTGGAGTATTGGGTCCAGCTGTTGTCACCTCATTACAGGAAAGATAGGGATGCGTTGGAAAAAGTGCAGAGGAGATTTACCAGGATGTTGCCCTGAATGGAGGGAAGGTCTTACGAAGAAAAGTTGAGACAGCTAGGACTTCTCTTTAGAATGACGAAGGATGACAGGTGACTTGATAGAGGTGTACAAAATGATCAGAGGTATAGATCAAGTAGATAGCTAGAGACTTTCCCACCCCCACCCCCCCAGGGTAAAGGTAGCTTTTACAAGGGGACATAGTTTAAAAATGAGTGGAGGTAGATATAGGGGAGATGTCGAGGTAGGTTCTTTACAGAGTGGTAGGGGTTAGGAATGCATTGCTGGAGAGGGTAGTGGAGTCGGCCACATTAGCGGCATTTAAGTGGCTCATAAATAGGCATATGAATGCTAGTGTAAAGGTAGGGGTGGAGATTAGAAAGACCTTAGGATTAGGGTAAAGTTCAGCACAACATCATGGGCCGAAGGGCCTGTACTGTTCAGTGTTCGAAGTACGCAAAGGATTTTTTTGGGGGGGTGTGAGGGGGGGGTGGGTGGATGGATGGAATATGCTTTCATATGAAAACCAAAAGATTTCAATGAGAGATGGGCACATAGGGTATCCATTGCAAGTCTACCTATGGGTATAGCAGTTGTTAATTTCCAAGGCTACACAGTTGCTCAGGTCATGATCAGAGCAGACAGTTTCAGAAAATGGCAGCATGTCTAGATGGCATGATAATGAAGAACAAGTTATCCCATTATTTTCCATGATAATGACTTGACCTGAGATGATGTGCCAACCAATCAGCATATTTTCTTTTTAATAATTACAGCATACATTATTGCTCCCTCTGAAATTTGATGTTCCTTGTGTAGGGCAAAGACACTTCAATAGCATGTCTCTTTTTCAAAGCTTGATTTTTAAAAATAAGAAATAACATTACATTATTTTAAGAGAAGCAATCACAAACCAGATCTTTTCTTGAACTCAACTTTGTCATGAAAAAGACTCTGTTCCAAATGCAGTAGCACATTCTTACTTTTTAAGATGGAATTGTGTCTTTTAAGTAGTATGTTTTTAAAAAGAAAAATTCAGTAGCTCTAGAATTGAAGAACGGACTCAGAAGCAGGAGGGGGAAATGTAATTTTCTACTTGAAAAACAAAAAGGAAGAGACTGAAAACCAAACGAGGGCAGATTCAGTTCAATTGTGATATTCACTTCACCAAAATACTTCCAACACCTCTAGGTTTATTTGGGTGGAAGTGCCAAATGATTCTATCCACAAAAATTGTGGCAGATGTTCAGCTTCTGGGTGAAGCACAGAATCACCTACGACTAATGATCCAAGACTGCAGAAACATGCAAATTTAACTCAGGTGCAGATGTGGAGAAAACAAGAGTATCTCAGCTCAGTTATTTGATTATTTCCCTATTGGCATACAACACCTTGGTAGACATAAAGTGTTCAACTCCCAAGGATTCCAGTCAGGTCAAAGGCTTATATAACTCTACAGAAAGTCTGTTTATTGGTAACCAAGATCAGTCAACTATTCCTTTTGACTGAATTATTGTCACGAGTACTGAAGTGCAGTGAAAAGCTTTGTTTGCAATCGGTACAAGAAAATCACAGTAAAGTAAGGATGTACAGATCAGAGGTTGTACAAAGATGCAGGTTACATTACAAAGGGCACGCGCTAGGCGAAATCAACGTTAGCAAGATGAGCATTATTTGAGGCTAGAGTGTGTCCATTTCAGTCTACTAACTGCCGGGAAGAAGCTGTTTATGATCCTGAACTTTGAACAAGCACCATAAATTCATGAAGTATGTCCCATTTGAAAAAAGTTGTTATAGTGACGTTAATTAAAAAGTAACCTATCTATTTAAAATACTACTCAAGCCGTATGGAATCATACAGTTCTCGATTTTCCAATAAACTGCCTATTTTATCGTTAGCATGCTCATTGCAGTGGCATCACTGACGATTTAGAGTATAGTTGCGATTCACAAATTCACTCTTTCCGGAGTCCCGGAATCGGGGGAAACCAGGCTAAAATCCAGTAGATGATTTCCTCAATATTTGCTAGGCCGGCGGAGAAGAGAAGAACTCAATGATTTCAATTTAAACCTACACGCGTAAAATGTGAAGTTCTTCCGCAATCCAATTATGAGAAACTATTAGGACACCCTAGCAACAAGGTCGTTTTGGCTTGCGGGCTGATATAGAGTTAAAGAGTGTGGAGCACTTTTAATGCTTACGTGTAAGCGTTCAATAAAGTGCTGCATCACACAAGTAACTATTGCTATCAATATGCGAGTACCACTATTTTTCGAACGTCAACCAGCGTAAAAGCTTTAAATTGCAACGTGGAGGACAATCCAGATATTTGTGAGCCGTTGCAAAACGGAAACTGAATGGTGTTGGAGCAATTTGAATTTAACGCTAATCCTCATCGCCGAGAAACCGTCGGATGATATATATTAACCAGTCGTGGCATTCGCGTACTCAGAGTCCGTACTGGAGACCACCGCCGACAGATTGTACCTGCACCGATCATCCAGTGACAGAACCTGCCTCTTTACTTACGGGTTTGCGATGGGGCTGTAAAGCTTGATTACTCTGCAACACTCCGAGCACCTTCCTGCCACCGACAGGGGTAGGAACGGCGACTCTGCCCGCATTTCGCTCCCGGCCTCCCGGTTCCTGACCCTGCCAGCTGACGGCTTTCACCGCCTGGGGTAGCACGTTTTCCCAGTCCCTGGAGACAGCGTCGCGAGAAGCCCGATACATTCTCGAACTCCGGGATTTTTAAAAAAAAATTAAAAATCTTACTTTAAAAAAACTGTACACGTTTCCTTTGAAACAAAAAACACGGGCAAAATACACCGTCGAGTTAAAATCGGAATGAGACCGGGCTGGCGGCTCGGAGCTGTGTCCAGGCTCCCCGTTACCTGTGAAAGGGAGCGACCCCAGCTCGAGCGCCACCGGCCGGGTCCCGCTCTATAATCGGTCCTCCACCTAACGCCAGACTGCGTGGATTGATAGACAATTGTCCTCCCCTCCCCCCAACCCCCGTGCGGCCTGGGACAGTTTGTTCAATTGCTCTTTTCAGGTTCCTCCTCCCCCTGATCAGCTCAGACGTCACCACCGGCAACTGATAAAACCCCATTCAGTTCAAGTGTCCCGCGTCTATTGAAACCAGCCAATGGGTGCTTGATGTGCGGACGCACGTCGGTTCCGTTTCAGATTTGAATTTTTTTCCCCTGCCTCTTATTATTCGCGCGGTCGCGGTTGTCAATCAAAGGAAGAAGAAAATGGGCGGAAGCTGCAAGATGGGAAAGAATTGCTTGGGGTGCAAACAGCGAGTGAGTGCCTTCAGGGAAGTAGAAAAAAATGCAACATGTTAACATTAGTGCAAACATACCATTAGCAAAACGGAAACAGTTTACATTTTGTTAGCCTTTGTGCTCCAAAGATGCTGCATGGCCTACTGTGTTCATCCAGCTACACACTTTGTTATCTCGGATTCTCCAACATCTGCAGTTCCCATTATCTCTGATACAGTTTACATTTACATGTGTTGCACTGTCACTTGCACCCCCATCCATTTATTTTTCTATTGTCTTCAAAATGTTGATTCACAGTGTAGTAGAGTTAGAAAAATGGCTTTTTGTGCAGTTTAGTGCATATCATTCTTCACTTTTGAGCCTGTAAAGAAATTGGAGCTCTGCCATTTAATAATACCATGGTTGATCTGTTTGTGCTTCAAATCTACACTTTCATCTGTCCCCAGTAACCTTTGATTTTCTCTACTTAACAAAAATCTATCTCTATTAAAAATATTCAATGACCCCCATTTCCACTGCCTTCTGAGGCAAGGTTCCAACCTGCTGGAACAAAAGTCACCTTATCTGTTCCAAAAAAGATGATTTCTAATTTTAAAACTTTTTTATTATCCTGAGGAGTAGCATTTTTGCACTACCACAGATCATGTTAAGTGTTTACAGCCAGGGTTGAGACTACTCAACAATCACCAGGCATAAAACATTAAAACATATTATTGTAAGTAGTTGCAGAAAATTCAGATGGACCTTGAAAACAATTTTTTTTTTCATTTAATACTTCTGTTTATGGATTCTACAGATATTGGAGATGGGAGTAAAATTGGATGTTTGGCAATGGAACTATCAGTTCTGAGGAAGAGTCGCTGGACCTGAAACATTAACTCTGTTTTCTCCTTCACAGATGCTGCCAGACCTGCTGAGCTTTTCCAGCAACTTTGTTTTGGTTCCTGATTTACAGCATCTGCAGTTCTTTTGGCTTTTATTTAGTTAAAAGAAAGGACTGATATTAAATGAAATATTCAGAAAACAGGAAGAAAGGGAGGTTGAACAATTTATTAATTAGATATAACAGAAACATTAGAAAACATTAACACATAGCAGTAAGACATGTAGGTTTTATGTTGATTGTCATAAAAGACAATAAAGAATCTATCATTGACCACCTAATGGTGGCAGGAAAGTGTACAGTGAAAGATGTAATAAGGCAGGGAAAATCCAAATTCCTTGAAATGAATTGCCAAAGAGTTATGTAAAGAGAAAGGAACAGGGATCCTGCAAAGGTGCTTTTTTGTGACTCAGTATGTGACAAGCATAAAATGATTTACTACAGAATGTAGTAATGGAGAAAAAAGCAGAAAATAAGAAAAGTCTAAGTATGAACTTATCTACAAAATAAGAACAATGATATAATATAGATTATGACAATAATTCAGATAGCCATAAATAGAACAAAGATGGGGAATTAGAAGAGAAACAGTATGGTGGCTCAGTGGTTAGCACTGCAGCATCACAGCGCCAGGGACCCAGGTTCGATTCCAGCCTCGGGTAACTGCCTGTGTGGAGTTTGCACGTTCTCCCTGTGTCTGCGTGGGTTTCCTCCGGGTGCTCCGGTTTCCTCCCACAGTCCAAAGATGTGCAGCCTAGGTGGATCGGCCATGCTAAATTGCCCGTAGTGTTCAGGGGTGTGTGGATTATAGGGGGTCTGGGTGGGATGCTCCAAGGAGCAGTGTGGACTTGTTGGGCTGAAGGGTCTGTTTCCACACTGTAGGGAATCTAATCTAATCTAAAAGAAACATTGATAGAACTCATGAAAGTAAAATGGGCTCATTAACTCTGTTTTTTCCTTCTCAGATGCTGCCAGACCTGCTGAACTTCTCCAGCAACTTTTTATTCCTGATTTACAGCACCCGCAGTTCTTTCAGTTTTTATTTAGTATGTTCAACAGTTTGGTCCAGATATCATAGAGAGGTGCAGGTTCATTAAGACCATAAGACAAAGGAGTGGAAGTAAGGCCATTCGGCCCATCGAGTCCACTCCGCCATTTAATCACGGCTAATGGGCATTTCACCTCCACTTACCTGCACTGTCCACGTAGCACTTAATTCCTTGCGAGATCAGGAATTTATGATTCTCTGCCTTGAAGACATTTAACGTCCCAGCCTCCACTGCGCTCCGTGGCAATGAATTCCACAGGCCCACCACTCTCTGGCTGAAGAAATGTCTCCTCATTTCTGTTCTAAATTGACCCCCTCTAATTCTAAGGCTGTGCCCACGGGTCCTAGTCTCCCCACCTAACGGAAAAGACTCCCCAGCGTCCACCCTTTCTAAGCCATGCATTATCTTAGAAGTTTCTATTAGATCTTCCCTCAACCTTCTAAACTCTAATGATTACAATCCCAGGACCCTCAGCCGTTCATCGTATGTTAGGCCTACCATTCCAGGGATTATCCATGTGAATCTCCACTGGACATACTCCAGTGCCAGTACGTCCTTCCTGAGGTGTGGGGCCCAAAATTGGATGCAGTATTCTAAATGGGGCCTAACTAGAGCTTTATGAAGTCTCAGAAGCGCTTTGCTGCTTTTATTTTCCAACCTTCTTGAGATAAGTGACAACATTACATTCTCTAATCTAATCATGGACTCAACCTGTAAGTTAACCTTTACAGAATCCTGGATCAACACTCCCAGATCCCTTTGTACTTTGGCTTTATGAATTTTCTCATGGTTTAGAAAATAGTCCATGCCTGTATTCTTTTTGCCAAAGTGCAAGACCTCGCATTTGCTCACGTTGAATTTCATCAGCCATTTCCTGGACCACTCTCCTAAACTTTCCAAATCTTTCTGCAGCCTCCCCACCTCCTGCCTGTACTACCTGCCTGTCCACCTAACTTCGTATCATTGTCAAACTTCACCGGAATGCCCCCAGTCCCTTCATCCAGATCATAAATATATAAAGTGAACAGCTGCAGCCCCAACACTAAACCCTGCGGGACACCACTTGTCACCAGTTGCCATTCTGCAAAAGAGCCTTTTATCCCAACTCTCTGCTTTCTGTCACACAGCTAATCCTCAATCCATGCCAGTAGCTCACCTTGAACACCATGGGCCTTCACCTTACTCAGCAGCATCCTGTAAGGCACCTTATCAAAGGCCTTTTGGAAGTCTAGATAAGTAACATCCACTGGGTTTCCCTGGTCTAACCTACTTGTTATCCCTTCAAAGAATTCTAACAGGTTTGTCAGGCACAACCTCCCCCTTACTAAATCCATGCTGACTTGTTCTAATCTGACCCTGCACTTCCAAGAATTTAGAAATCTCATCCTTAATGATGGATTCTAGAATTTTACCAACAACCGAGGTTAGGCTAATCGGCCTATAATTTTCTATCTTTTGTCTTGCTCCTTTCTTAAACAAGGATATTGCAACAGCGATTTTCCAATCATCTGGGACTTCTAACACCTCCGCTATTTCCTCAGCCACCTCCCTCAAAACTCTAGGATGTAGCCCGTTGGGGCCAGGAGACTTATCAATTTTTAGACCTCTTAGCTTTTCCAGCGCTTTCTTTTGTAATGCCTACCGTACTCAACTCTGCCCCCGACTCTCCCTAATTGTTGGCATACTACTCATGTTTGCCACTGTGAAGACTGACACAAAGTACTTAAGTTCTTCAGCTATTTCCTTATCTCCCATCACTAGCCTTCCAGCATCAATTTGGAGGGACCCAATGTCTACTTTTGCCTCTTGTTTGTTTCTTATGTATTGAAAGAAACTTTTAATATCATTTCTAATATTACTGGCTAGCCTACCTTCATTATGGGATGGTGTGACCAACAATACACATTGTAAGGTAAGATAAATGCAAAGGATTTTTGGAAACTGATCCTATTCTATTCTTAACTACCTGTGAGGATGAGGGTGAAGAGCATAGTTGTACTGTACAACCTCAACATAATATCCCAACTCCTATACTCATAGGCCTGAGCAATAAAGGCAAGCACGGTAAACACCTTCCTAATCACCCTAACTTTGTGATGCAAACTTCAAAGAATTATGTACCTGAATGCATAGGTCTCTGTCCTACACATTACCTAAGGTCCAACTTTTACTGGTTAATTCTTGCCTTTATTTGTTTTACCAAAATGCAGTACCTCACATTTATCCAAATTAAACTGCTACTCTTCAGCCGATTGACCCAATTGATCAAGATCTCTTTGTAATTTTAGATAACCTTCTTCACTGTCCACTATACTGCAAACTAAATAAACCAGGTTAGAAAGTTTATAAGAAAGAAAGGAAAATGGTAAAGGCAGAACAGTGCTTTTGGTGATTAAGGAAAAAAATCACTTCAATAAGAATGGATAGAACATTGGAGACTTTATGGGTAGAATTATGAAAATATTTAAGTCTGTAGTGGAAGTTGTGTAGATACCTTAATAGCAGCTGTAAAATGGTAATTGCACAAATGTAGATAAGACATGCATGCAGTCAAGACAGATTGATTTTAATAAGCCAATTTAATTTTCATATAGCATGAGACATGCAGTCTTGCAAGTCTCAGAAGGATGAATTTCTTGACAGTTTTGGGATAATTTTCTGTGATAACATAACCAGTGAGGGGGTAGACCATTTTAGGTCCAGTAATGCAAAACTAGCCAGATTTAAACGACAGCCAAACCATAAGACACAGCAGCAGAAATTAGATGATTCAGCCCAAGGAGTCTGCTCCACCATTCAATCTCGGCTGATTAGATTCTCAATCCTGTTCTCCTCCTTTCTCCCCATAGCCCTTGATGCCGTGGACAATCAAGACCTACCTATCTCCATCTTAAGTATGCTCAATGACCTGGCCTCCACAGCCTTCTGTGGCAATGAATTCCGTAGATTCACCACTCTCTGGCTGAAGAAGTTTCTCTTTATCTCCGATCTAAGAGGCCTTCGCTTTACTCTAAGGTTGTGCCCTCAGGTCTAAGCCTCTCCTACTAATGGAAACATCCTCCTAACATCCAGTCCATCTAGGCCATTCAATATCCTGTAAGTTTCAATTAGATCCCCCCTCATCCTTCTAAGCTGCGAGTATAGACCCAGAGTCCTCAAATGATCCTCATATGTTAAGCTTTTCATTCCTGGGACCGTTCTCATGAACCTCCTCTGAATCCACTCCAGGGCCAGTACATCCTTCCTGAGATATCCATCCTTCCAAAACTGCACACAATACTCCAAGTGTTGCCTGACCAGAGCCTATAGAGCCACAGAAGTGTATTCCTGCTTTTATTTTCAAGTCATGTCAAATTAAATGCGAAAGTTGCATCTGTCTTCCTAACTTGCAAGTTTAATTTGAGGGAATCCTGGACTAAAACTCCCAAGTCTCTCTGCACTTCAGACTTCTGAATTTTCCCTCCATTTAGAAAATTATCCATGCTTCTATTCTTCTTACCAATGTGCATGATCTCACACTTTCCCACCTAGTACTTCATCTGCCACTTCTTTGCTCACTGCCCTGTCCAAATCCTTTTGTAGTTTCCCTGTCTCCCAAACACTGCCTGTCCCTCTACCTATCTTTGTATCATCTGCAAACTGAGCCAAAATGCCCTGAATTCCTTCATCTAGATCATTAATGTATCAAGTGAAAAGTTGTGGTTCCAACTCTGACCCTTACAGAATACCACTTGTCACCGGCTGCCATCCTGAGAAATACCCTTTTAACCCTACTCTCTGCTTTCTGCCATACAGTGAGTCTTCAACCCATGCTAGCCACCATGTCTCTAACACCATGGGCCCTCAGCAGCCTCCTGTGCGGCACCTTGTCAAAGGCCTTCTTGAGGCGCAGGTAGATAACATCCATTGGCTCTCCTTGGTCTTGCTCAAAGAATTCTAACTGATCTTTCAGGCATGACCTTCCCTTATGAAGCCGTGCTGACTGTACCCTATTTTAGCATGCACTTTGAAGTATTCAGAAATCTTATCCTTCCTGTAATTTTCCATATTTTGCCTTACTGCCTTTTTAAACAGGGGTGTTATATTAGTGATTTTCCAGTCCTCTGGGATCCTCCCTGACTGTTTAGCGTTTCACCACTGACGCCTCCACTATCTCTTCAGCTATCTCCTTAAGAACCGTGGGGTGTAGTCCTTCTGGTCCTGGTGATTTATCCACCTTCATGCCATTCAGTTTTTCTAGCATCTTCTCCTTGGTGATGGCCACCATACTCAGCTCTGCCCCCTGACTCTCCTGAATGTTTGGGATATTACTTGTGTCTTCCACTGTGAAGACTGATGCAAAGTAATTATTCAGTTCCTCAGCCATTTCCTTGTCCACCACCACTATCTCTCCAGCATAATTTTCCAGTAGTCCAGTTGTCTACTTTTGCCCTTTAGATATCTAAAGAAACTCTTACAGTCCTTCCTTTCATTATTGGCTAGCTTACCCTCATATTTAGTCTTCTCCCTCCTTATTTCTTTTTGTGTTGCCCTCTTTGTAAGCTTCCCAATCCTCTGGTTTCCAACTACCCTTCACCGCATTATATGCTTTCTCTTTTGCATTTATGTTATTCTTGTCTTCCCCTATGAGCTATAGTTGCCTCATCATCCTTCTACCATGCTTCTTTTACCTATGGATGAAATTTTGCTGTCTCCTGAATTACTCAGAGAAACTCCTGCCATTGCTATTCCACTGTCTTTCCTGCTAGGCTCCTCTCCCAGTCAATACTGCCCAGGTCTCCCCCTCCCTCTACCACACCCCCCCATGTCTCTGTAGTTGCCTTTATTCAGCTGTAATACTTTCTTTCAAGTCGGTCAAAGATATCTCTTACCCAGGTACTGAGCAGGCAACATACAATGTGGGACTCACGATCCTGCTTACAAAGGGTACTATCTACTCCCCTGATTATAGCATTCCCTACAACTACCACTTGTCTTTTTTCTCCCCCCTTTTGAATGGCCTCCCGTACCACAGTGCAGTGGTCAGTTTGTTCATCCTCCCTGCGGCCCTTTTCCTCATTCACACAGGGAACAAGTACATCATACCTGTTGGACAAGGTCAAGAGCTGAGGCTGTTCTGTTCCTGACTGCAGGATCCCTCTGCTTGCCTCACCTGTAGTCACCACCTGGCCACTGACCAAATTCAAAGTTTTTAACCTACCATGTGTGACTACCTCCTGAAACACAGCATCCAGATACGTGTTCCCCTCCCAGATGTGCCGCAGTGTTTGAAGCTCAGATTCCAGCTTATCAAATCTGAGCTGAAGTTCCCTGAGCAACCAACACTTGCTGCAGATGTGGTCACTGCTGTTTGCAATGGCCTCAACCATCTGTCACATCTTATAGCTAGAATACATCACCTTTCCAGTAATTTCTACTTAGTTAATTACTTTTAAATTAATTAAATTTATTGAGACTACTTTGCTGTGTTCTTATTCAAATTTATTGCAGGTTTCCTACCGGACAATCAGTTCACCCCATCCCTGTCACGTCATTCCATTTTTTTCACGGGTATAATGTGCCCTGAGCTCCAGTAGGTTTATACTTACTCTGCTGCTGCAGCGTCTTCCTCCAGCTTCCAGCTGAGTAGGCTGTGGTCCCCAGGTTCCGCTGGGTTTACACCCTGCTGCTCCTGCTGTGCCCTCCGTCAGTTCCCACTGACTAATGTGAACACTGACCTAATAGCAATCATAATTTCATCAAATTCAACTCTAATTGCCATAGTTGAAACAGGACAGCTAAAGAGCTAAGAGATATAAACTGAACATAAAAGCATACAAAAATGCAAAATATAACACAGGTCCTGGCAATTGAACACTAATGGATGACAAAAGCAGTAAAAAAGGAATATGAAAAGAAACTTGCAAGAGGTATCAAAATAAACAGAAGAATCGTTCCCAATTATGTTCAATAAACATGTTAGTCAAATGGGACCACATTGCTATTGACAATAGGTGGCAATGACATTGTCAGTGAAAATAAAGAAATGATGGACGTTTTGAATAATTAATGGATTTTTAATCAGTATTTCCATAGGGGAATGCTAGAAATTCCATGGCAATTAATGTTTAATCAGAGATAGGTAAACCAAAATTAAGATGAGCAAAATAGCAATAATGAAGAAAACAATAAAGAGTGACAAGACTCCAGGAGCAAATGATTTTATTCCCAAGATTTTAAAGGGAGTAGGTGAAAAATTGCAGACTCCATAACTCTAAACTTCTGAGGTTCTCTTGATTCATGAACCATTCCTTTAAATTGGAAAATTGTACATGTCACTCTGCTAAAGGAGAGAGAGAAAATATACCAGTTTGGTGAACATTTGCTGGGTAAGTGCCATAATCCATAATTAAGGACAGAGGACTGAATACTTGAAAAATTTTCAGCAAATCAGAAGGAGACAGCATAGCTTTCTAAAGGGTAGGGGTCATACTTGACAAACATTATTGAATTTTTTAGAGAGGTAACTAAAGTAGTGCATGTGAATCTATGGATATTATGTGGGCATCAAGAAACCTTTTGATAAAGTCCCTCGTAAGAGACTTAGCTAAAGCTGAAGTTCATGGGATTTAAGACACGTTATTAACTGAGTTAAGAAATTGATTGAGGCAATGGAGTAATGTGCATGTACTCCAACTCACAAAGATGTGACTAGTGATTGAAAAGGTCTGTGTAAGGGCCTCAACTACTTATTTACTTACAGTTTAGATGATGGGATAGAAAACTGAATGTTCAAATTTGACAAAAACAGAAACAAAGGGGACATTGTAAATAGTGTAAAAAATGTATAAAATTACAAAGAATCATCCACTTTTGACTCAAAGTGGAAAGAAGAGGGTATTTGCTTATTTCCTTTCTTGACTTGTCCCATGAAACACAGGGTCATCACAATGCTGATTGATCATCCTTCCTTCTTAAATGTAAATTTTGGAATTGGTAAGTGGTTTTATAGCCAGATGACCTTACTACCACAAATAATGGCAATTTATCTCTATAGGGGATTGGCACTATAACAAGTAAGCATGTCTGCACCAGTGGCTGGGTTAGAACCAAGGTACGTTATAACCATTGGATTTCTACCATTTCTAGATTTGCAAAGAGATGTTAGGCATCCAGCTAAATGAAATGGACTAATTGAATCCTGGCCTTTATGTTAGAACTCTAGACTGCAAGGGACGCTAAAGAAAGCTTAATCTAAATATTAGAGTTAGACTTTCCAGGAGTGAAATTAGGAAACCATTCTATACAGTAATGGCAGAAGCTTGGAATTTTCTTCTGTAAATGAAAAAAATCGACTTATCAATCATAAACTTTAAATGTGATTGATGGATTTTCTTAGCTAAATGTGTTAAAAGATTTGGAACACAGGCGGATAAGCTTGCATATAATTGAACAGTGGAACAGGTTTCAGAGGCCAAATGTGCGATTTCTTCTATCAATAATCTAAACCAGCAATAGGAAACTTTGAAAGTGGTGTTCGATGAAAAACTTAAAGCTGCATCACAGTGTTGAAACTAATCAAATCAAACTTAAAAACTGTTAACATTATTTCAACACAAAAACAGGCATTGTACCAACAATATTATATTGATTGAAACAATCAATCTAAAGTAACCCAATCAATTTTTCACTACAATGAATCTGTTTGGTATTCCTGTTGTATTTACAAGATATTGAATTCACATGGAAGTAAACTTTTTCCTTTGTAAGTTGTTGCAAAAAATTGTTTTACTCTACATTTTATACAAAAATCACTTTAAAAAGAATGAAAATGTTAGCATGGAGGCAAACAGAAAAAAATATATTTATACTTGCCACTTTATCAGGGATTACAACTAATAAAGAGCTTGAACACAATATGTACTTTCAACAAAACTAATGGGAACTTATAAAACAAAATGTTAATATTGTTAGTGTGCCAAAGATACATTGGTCTTGCAACACTTACCATTTGCTGAAGGCAACACAGAGCTTGAGAAATTTTCAGTAATGTTTTTCCTGAAATGAGAATGGCTGGAGGCATTCCAATTTACATTTATTGTTAAGTGTTAACTAGAATATTTGCAGTGTCAATACTGGTAGATGTCTTACCAAGAAGCTTTTTTTTAAATTGCAGAAGGTAAATAATCTCCCTGTTGTTCTGCTCAGAACTCTTACCTCTGATCTCTTTTCTGTTTCTTCCCTTTCTCATTAAATCAGAAACACTCTATTCAGCTTAATCAGAGATTGTAAGAACTGCTGATGCTGGAGTCTGAGATAACACAGCGTGGAGCTGGAGGAACACAACAGGCCAGGCAACATCAGAGGAGCAGGAAAGCTGATGTTTCAGACTCTGGCCCGAAATGTCAGCTTTTCTGCTCCTCTGATGCTGCCTGGCCTGCTGTGTTCCTCCAGCTCCACACTGTGTTATTCAGCATAATATTGTTTTCAGTTGGAGCACATCACCAACTCAGTTTTGCAGTTTTAGAAAGAAAAGTTATTACCTATTCTGTCTCTTTTATAGGCATAAAATGTGCATAACACAAACACAGTTGGCTTGACTGCTATTTAAAGATGCAAAGGGACACCAACAGTGTGGGTTCACCATAAAGGCCCCACCTTCTCAACCTTGCCCCTCGCCTGAGGCATGGCGACCCTCAGGTTAAAGTTACCATCACTCATCTCTCTGCAGTGAGAGGTCAGTTCTATAGTCATCTAATTGATTCCATGATTTGATGATCGAGAGTAGACTGCTGGTAATTGGCTGGTTTGGATTTGTCACATCTTTTGTGGACAGGACATAACCTAGGCAATTTTGTACATTGTCAGGTAGTTGTACTGGAAAACGCCACTAGGAGTGAGCAGTTTTGGAGCACATATCTTCAGTACTATTGCCAAATGCTGTCAGGGCATGCAGCCTTTGCAGTATTCCAATGTATCCTGTCACTTCTTGACATCACGTGGATGAATTGAAAAATTGATGACTGGATTCTATGATGCTAGAGATGTCTGGAGGAGGGCAAGATGGATCTCCTCAGCATTTTTGGATGAAGATTGTTTCAAACACTTCAGTGTTATCCATGCACTGGTACGCTGGCTCCCGCATCATTCAGAATGGGGATACTTGTGGACATTCGGACTCCAGTGACTATTTAATTGTCCATCATTTATTTTATTTCAAATATATACTTTATTCATAAAAATTCTTTGTGTACATATGTAATAACTAAAGCAATTTGGTTCTACGCAGTAGCATATGGCGAAAGAAACAAACATTGGAATTTGACTTTATCCAACAAACAAACCCAAGGCATTTCTTACTTATGCTAGTCTTGTGTAAGTAAAAAAAATACTTTGTTTGAGGCACTGGGTGTGTCTGAAAGCTGAACATACTCCCATTTAACTTTGGCAGAAAGACTATAGTCATTGGTCTTTCTCCACTGCGCCTTGGTGACAGCTGCCCCAAGCTTTAGTGCATCTCTCAACGCATAGTCCTGGACTTTGGATTGGGCTGGCCTGCAACACTTGGTCGAGATCAACTCCTTGCTCTGGAAGATCATCAGGTTTCAGCCAGAGTAAAGAGCATCTTTCACCAAGTTGATGGTCTTCCAGGCACAGGGTTTTTCTCGGTGTGCATCCTGGAGAACAGACCGTAGAGACACACATCACGGACCACTCAGATGAACCATGACAAAAACCACTGCATCTCTCTCCAGATTTCCTTTGCAAAGTACATTCCAGAAGGAAATGTGTAACTATGTCTACCCAATCCCCGTCCCAACACCCAACCTTCAGGGCAGCTTGCAGTGGCATAGAAAGACCAGGCATATATGAAGGATCTCACACCAACCAAGCAATACCTTGGTTCTTATTGGAAAGTTCTGTGATGAGGCATTTTGTCAAATGACTTTGACAGTCTGCTCATGGAAGAACCCTACAGGATCCAGCCTCTCCTTTTCCCACAGAGTCTTGAGGATGTTATGTGCTGACTACTTGCTGATGGCCATATGGTCAAAGGTGGACAGATTATTTGGAACAGCCCAGCTATTTGGAACATTCTGTGGCAATGAGGCAGGTCCTATCCTTCACAACACCAGGGACAGGTGGAACCTCAGTACGTACACTTGATGTTTGTGTACCAACGGTCTACACACATTTTAATGCAGCCACACACAAAGGTGGCCATCAGGATGAGGGCAGCATTGGGTATATTCTTTCCCTACTTATCTTGAGCTTTGTACATGGTGTCCTTGTGGACATGATCCATCTTAAACCTCCAGATGAAGTGGAAGATGGCTTGGATAACTGCAATGGTGCAGGTTTTTGGAATGGGCCAGTACAACAACAGAGAGTGTCTTACACCTGATGACAAGATTTTTAACCTGCAATTGTGAGGGAGTGATGCTCCCAAAGGCCTAGTTTCTGCTTCACCTTGGCAATGTGCTCCTCCCAAGTTTTTCGGCCCATTTGAACCATATTCTCAGCACCTTCAGGTAATCGGTCCTGATGTTGAAGGGGATAAAGATTTGGTCAGCCCAGTTCCCAAAGAACATGGCCTTGCCCTTGCCTCAATTCATCTTGGCTCCCAAGGCCAGTTCAGACTGATCACAGAAGCCCATGAGACTGTGCACTGACAGCAGATCCGAGCAAAAATATGGCGATGTCATCCATGTACAGGGAAGCTTTCACCTGTGCAGGCCTTTGCTGGCCTGGAATAGCCACCCCTGTCAGGCACACATCCCCTCTGATGGAGTTGGCAAAAGGGTCTGTATGACACACAAACAAGCCGGTAGAAAGTGGGCAGACCTGCCTGATTCCAGATCTGAGCAGGAAGCTTTATGATTCCCACCCATTGACTGAGACTGCACTAAAGATGTTGTAGAGCAGTCGGATCCGATTCCTTTCCCAAAGCCTATTTTGGAGAGCAGGTCCCACATGTAGGTGTGCAATATGCTGTCAAAGGTCTTCTCCTGGTCCAAGCTGATGAGATAGACTTCCACCCCTTGCCCTGCATGTTGGTGATTGTACCCTTGAGGAGTCTGAGGCTCTCAGATATTGTCCATTTCAATACAGCATGGATTTGGTCTGGGTGAATAACTTATCCCAGAGCAGACCTCACCCGGTTGGCAATGACCTTAGATAGTATTTTGTAATCTGCATTCAACAGTGAAATTGTTCGCCAATTTCCAGTTTCCTCCCTCTCCCCGTTCCACATGCAGATGAGGGTAATGTTATCTTTCGTCATGGATTTGCACACTTTGTACACCTCCAGCAGGCGCTGCCCAGTCAAGTCCCACAGATCTCAATACAACTCTGGCCAGTAAACTGTCACCTCTGGGAGTTTTATTCTTGTCTGAGGACTCAAGGTCCTTAGTCAGCTCATCCAGAGATAATAGCTAGTCCACCCTCTCCTGGAGAATGTCATCTCAGACCTCTGTGATAGAGGACAAGAATGACTGAGAAGGCATGCTGTCTGTAGGCATCATATCATACAAACTGGCAGAAGGGGATTTGCTGATCCTCAGGATTTCAGACTGAGATAATGTTATGGAGCCATCTTCTTTGTTTTGGCTGCTGAGCACAGAGCTCACATTGTTCACCTTTTAGAAGAAATGCGAGCACATCTTATTCTGCTCCACAGTTTGGACCCTGGACTGGAAGATGATCTTGGATGCCTCCAAGGCAAAGAGTGAGATTTGTCGGCCCTTCACCTCCTGGAGATCCTCCGTGACATTGACACCTGTCTTCTGTAGCAGGGGTAGGTTCTGCATGCTTTTCTGGAGTTTGGACAATATTCCCTATTCCTCTCTTGCCTTCTGAACATCTTTGAGGACAAAGAACCCCTTGATAATCCTTTTGCCTGTTCACTGGAGCTTCTAAGAAGGGCTTCATGGTTGTCCAATCTGTGTAATCCATTTTGATCTCCTCAATGTGTTCTGAGGTCAGTAGTTTCACATTCAACTCCCATGTTCCCTTGCCACCCTGTTGGTTGTCCTGTAAGTGACATTTGGCCAGCAGGAGGCAGTGGTGTGAGAAGAACACTGGCTTAACGTCAGTGGATCTGGCTGCGAACGTACAGGACACACACGGGAAATCTATCCTTGAGTAGATAGACCCATTTGGCTATGACAGGGGATATCTATGTTGCATTCTGTCTGCAGGGGTACTGAAGTAGTCATGCAGCTTGGCAACTTTAATCATTTCCATTAGAAATCTGGACAATGGTGTCTGGTTTGCTGTTAGCCCCCGCCCCGGATCATCCCTTTGCATCGATGATGTAGTTGAAGTCTCCAACCAGAGTGACTGGCCTGGGTGTCACCAGTAGCAGTGGGAGCCAGCCACTCATTCTGTACCACTGAGAGGCACACGTTAATTAGTGTCAGGGGAGCGTTTCTGTACATGATGTCTGCTATGACTAGGTATCCACCTACTACCTCCTTAACCTCAGAGATGGTGAAGTTGCCTCCCTGCATTAGAATATCCAGGCTGGAGGGATGGCAGTCGCATACCCCTGACCAAATTGAAGGCCTGTAGGTCCACAAGCTCAACTATTTCTTGTAGCTGCCGAGGTGTAGTGCCCCGCACTCATGCCTTCCTGACCTGACATTAATAAAGGTCCTCAAGTTGTCAATCCACAATCAACCCAATTTGCCTGCCTTTCTGACACCTGTAAAGGTAGCTCCTTTCCCAACAGTGTCCCAAGCTAAGGCTAATTAGCTGTATGGTGGAAGCATGAGGGTGTCCACCGAAAACCAATCCCCTGTCCTTGGCCCATGATCCTTGGCCTCCCGCTTCCTACAATCTTCACTCTACGATTCTCCCAAAACCTCCCAGACACTGTCATCTTGACCCCTGGGTATATCCTGCCACCAGTAGGACAGGTCCAGTAGAGATGGTGGCACAGTGGCATATAATGGTGAGGGGAGTGCCCTTGGAATCCTCAACACCGGCCACTGTGAAGTCTTTTTGCATCAGTTCAAAGATGGCCAAGGAAACCTCCTGCTGAGTATCATGTGCTTCTCCCCTTGTCTGAATCAGTGCTCCTCCATGCTGAGCACTACTTGGACAGAGTACTGACAGGGACAAGACTGCAGAAGGTACTTGGGTGAGGGAATTCCAATGTCCACCTGCAGCAGTGGTTCTTTAGCAGCACTTCTGATTGAAGTGGTCAGGTCCTAAAGTACATTGGATCTGCAGCTGGTAGTGAGGGAAATAACAAGAGGGAAAAGCACACTTGACCTTATCCCCATCTATCTGCCTGCCACAGATACATCTGTCACAACAGTATTGATAATCATGACCAAAACACAGTCCTTATGAAGATGAAGTCTCATTTTCACATTGAGAATACCTTATATCATGCTGTGTGGCACCATCATAGTGATAAATAGGACAGACTTTGAATAGATCTATTAACTCCGCATTGGGCATGCATGAGATGCTGCAGGCTATCAGCAGCAGCAGAATCATACTCCAACATAATCTGCAACCTCATGGCCTAACCTATTCCCAACTTTACTAATACCATCAAACTAGGGGATCAACCCTGGCTTAATGAAGACTGCAGTAAAGCATAGTAGGAGCAGCATCGTGCCTACCTAAAAATGAGCTACTTTAATCTGGTGAAGGTATAAAACAGGACTACTTGTGTGCCAATCATCATACGCAGTAAGTGACAGACAGAGCTAAGGAATTCCACAATCAACAGATCTGTTCTATGCTCTGCAGTCCTGCCACATCTAATCATGAATTATGTCTTCTTGGACTTTTGGCTAAGATCAAGCGCACTCTCTGTTCTTATTAGCCTTACCTGGCAGGGGAGAGACCATGATCCAGAAGGTGGGTCTCCCAGAACGAGTTTGAGCTGATAATCTTTATCAGATGATCTTGAGATCATTGCTGAATTGTGATTACGAGCAGAATTTAGAGGATTGTGGGTTGAGCAGTGGCTCAGTGGTTAGCACTGCAGCTTCACAGCGCCAGGGACCCGGGTTCAATTCCAGCCTTGGGTAACTGTCTGTGTGGAGTTTTCACATTCTCCCCATGTCTGCGTGGGTTTCCTCCAGGTGCTCCAGTTTCCTCCCACAGTCCAAAGATGTGCAGGCTAGGT
The DNA here is from genome assembly GCF_030684315.1 of Stegostoma tigrinum. NCBI lineage: Eukaryota > Metazoa > Chordata > Chondrichthyes > Orectolobiformes > Stegostomatidae > Stegostoma > Stegostoma tigrinum. Next base: position 36,725,705 of record NC_081354.1, on the reverse strand, counting down.
GGATTGGCCATGCTAAGTTGTCCATAGCTCAGGTTATAGGGGGATGGGTCTGGGTGGGATGCTCCAAGGGGCAGTGTGGACTTGTTGGGCCAAAGGGCCTGTTTCCACACTGTAGGTAATCTAATCTAGATCTTTATGCTGGCTTCGGCCAAATGCCAATTCAGTGACCAGCCAACCAGAACTATGGCCTCTGTGATTGCCCCTGCCCCAAGCTAGTCAGAATGAATGTGAAGAAGATGAAAGAAGGCCCGCCAGTCGACCAGACCTTCTTTGTGAAGAGAGTCCTCCTGGATTGCTGCAGGTTCCCCAGCAGCAGATATTTTTTGTCTTTAGAATTTCCCCAGCCGGGGGTTCTTTGATACTTCAGGAGTGTGAAACAATGTGAACATCTCCTGAAGGTATTTGAGGAGAAAGAAGGTGAGGGTTCCCTCTCAGTCCTGTCTGCAACAGCGATGTTAGTTCTCCTGCCCAGAGGAATTGCGTTGTCACAATCCACATGTACAACATCTATGTCCCACCAGCAGATGAGCTGACATTTCTGGGAAGGTACGAACAGCTTGAAGCAGGCAGCACCGACATCGTGGAACCCTTCAGAATCTGGACCAGCCAACAACAAGTCATGATGACCCTGAAAGTGGGAACATCCTCCACACCCCCTCCAGTCTCGTGATCGGAAGGAGCTGATGGTATCTGACATACACAAGGGAGCCTAGACTGTGCTGAACCTGCAGGAAGTCAGGGCACATGGCAGCGAACTGCAAAGTGACCCTCTGCAGGAATTAACTACTGAATGGACATATGACGAAGGACTGCAAAGAGTCAAACAGCTGCAACTTGTGTGGGGAAGTAGGCCACCACTACATGGCCTGCCCAAGAATGTGTGCCACATATGCTCAGATGGCCAGAAGTGGCAACATGAGCTGCAGACCCACAAAGGACAGTAAATGTTACACTCCAGCAAGAAAACTGAATCATGGGACACCCAGAAGGAGGGAGAGATGAAAGTGGGGAAGAAAAGATAGCCAGCACAGAGGCACAGCACCCAACACAATCTCCACCTGAACAAACAGGGTCATTGGAGGAGGAGGTAATGAAGGAAGCAAGGGAGTGGATACCAGTGGGGAACAACAGAAAATGGAAAACATGTCAGGCCCCCATAGGCCCACAGCAAAACAGAAAGAGGCAACTACTTGAAGGACACACCAGCAGGCCCTCTGATGGTGAAGATGTGTGGGGGTGTGGCCACCAATAAAAAAAGAAGCACAGCACCATGGGGGAGAAGGGGAGGAGCATCGCCCAACCCAGAAACACAGGATGTTGCGAGAGGTCCAGTGAAACCCAACCTTTAGCTGTCAGAAACCAAGGAGTACCCACCCCAGCACAGCTCCAGGCAACCAGGAGCCACAACACTCTGAATTAGGAGCAGGGCACAACAGCCCCTCTGTCGGACTCCAAACCTGACCTTCCTGGCTTCATTCTCACCCAGATAACATTGGATCAGAGCAACATCCCCAGAGAGGAACAAAATAGCTCTATCAGAATGTCTAATAGTTCACAAACATCATGGGGTTGCAGGAACTCTTCCAGTGACAAGACCACGGGAGAACAGAGATTGAGTCTATGGTTGTTCTATGAACTCTCAAAATGGGCTTTAAAATTGCCAGCATTAATGTGCATAGCATTAAATTTACTATGAAAAGTGTTTCCACATTGGCTTAATTGGCCGTTGTCAAAGAGGACCTTCTGTTTTTAGGTAGGCCTGGTGCTGCTCCTGACATGCCCTTCTGCCTTTCTGCATAGAACATGATTGCCGAAGGTGATGGGTACTGTCTTGCTGGAGCCAACTGCCTGGTTATTTACCCTTCCTTGCACCTCTAGGGAGAGTGAAATTCTGTTCTATAAATTCAGTTTTTTCAATATTGAACTAGAGGAAATTTTAACTCAGATGGTCAGACACCTAGAGATCGGGACTTCATTGTACATAAACTTGGTTTTTGATACAGATCCACCAAAATGAATGTAGTGAAGCAGGATAAATCTCAAGGAAATTCCCCTTGATGTCAGACAATCTGACAGGAAAGATGTTGTCATAGGATCCAACAAACGTAACAGTGATGTAGAGTTGGATTTTACCATTGTCCAATAGATGTTTAGATATCACAATTGTACAAGAAATATAGAGAATAACCTATATTTGCACTAACTGCCACTATTGGAAACATTCAGATGAGGAAGGGGAGAGGCCTGAAAGAAACTTCCCCAGGTGAATCAGGAGGTAATCAAGTAGTATAAGCAAAGAATAGCTTCTGCTAGAGATCTAGAAAATTTTTACAAGCTGTAGCTCGTGATTTATGGTTGTAGCAAGAATATCTAACTAACCCTCATCAAAGCTGAGCCAATTATCAGTTCTTTTTATTAGACTTATCATTTGAGATGAAATAACAACCCAAACTGAAATGTCATCCAACAAGCCAAGTAGGTCAACAGCTCTATGCTTCACTTTCTGCATTAGTGAGTGCCAGCTGTAGCCATGGCAACTCCCTAGCTGCAACTGCCCCCAAAAGATTCAAAAGCAGTTGCAATACAAAAGAAAATAATTCCTGTGACTCGACATCTGGTCAGCAGAAACTCATAAAGGCCATATGAGAGGTTCATTAAAGTGCTACTTAGACAAAATAGAAACAAGCTTCTCAGTCAGTAAGATTCTTAAACCCAGATTTGGTACGGTGAGTTTTGCGGTTTTGTGCCAAACTTAAGAGTGGCAAAGTAACACTCACCTAATGAATTTCGACCACGCATGCAGAATTTCCATAATTAAGCTCATTTAATATTTATAAGGAGTTTGCTGCATTGAATCCTGATTAGAGTTTGCTAACAAAATGGATGAAACAAGTTGTCCATAACATAGACTTTGATAGCTGTTGATACTAATTACAGAGAGCTATATGAGTTGTTGCGATGCTCAGCAGAGGCCATTGCTGGAGTGAGGAGTTGAACTGCTCCACTTGATGATGCTTCTTCAAAGGTCCCACTGTAAGAAGTGTGCAGGGAATCCCAGGGTGCTCTACTGTACTGAAGAAAGTATTTTTCAGCCTCTTGAATACAACATTACTGACCAGGTCAAAGTTTCCACCTTGCAAAGAATCTGGAAATAGGTCTTAGACAAAAAAAGTGTCTCCTGTAAACTTTTCAAAATAACATTAGCCAATGTGGTACTAAACTTGGAAATAAGCAAAGAATCCGGTCCAGTAGCTTCTTACCCTGTTACATCCTCAATAACCTGCAAAAGAATGCCCTGGAAACAAATGTACACTTCCCACTCATGTAGGAAATAGGACCTTTTGGACAGGTGATCCCTACAAAACCGGCCGAATTCTTCATTACATCTGTAATATAATTCTTCAAACTTTCAACATCGCAGTATCTACTTAAAGGTAAAAGCTACTCAACAGAAAATAAGAAGTTGTGTCAAACAATAGAAAAGGGATTCCGCAGTTCAGCATTCCCTCAGTATAATCAGAACACAGTGGAATTGTACCAGAGAATATATAGAATAAGTGTGGAGTTATCCACTTTGCTAGAAAAGACAAAAGGCAGAATATTTCTTAAATAATGAGAAATTGCAAAGTGTTGTTGCCCAAAGGGTTCTGGATGCCTTCTTTCATGAGTCACTAAATGCTAACATACAGTGCAACAAACAAAAAGGATGGCAAATGACATGTTGGCCATTATTATAAAGGAGTTTGGGTACAGAAGTAAAGATATCTTGCTTCAGTAATAAGGCCTTGGTCAGGTAATACCCGAGTTACAGTTTTGGTCTCATTGTCGAAGAAGGTATAGAGAATGTGCAACAGAGTTGCATTAGACTAATCCCTGGGATGGTGGGATTGTTTTATGAGGAGAGATTGAGGAAACTGGGCCTGTATTGTCTAGAATCTCAAAGAATGAGAGATGATCTCATTAAAACTTACAAAGTTATTTCATACCATGGCAGGGTGCACGTATATAGGGGTGTTTGCACTGGCTGGCCAGTCTGGAACTATGAGGCATAATCTTAGATTAAAAGATAGACCTGTTATAACTAACGTGAGAAGGAATTTCCCCATTTTGGGTGGTGAATCTTTAGAATTCTGTATCACAGAGCTGCTGCAAAAGTTTAATCATTAAGCATGTTCAAGACAGAAGTTGATTAGATTTTAGGAGACTACTAACATAAAGTGATATGGAGATAGAGCAGGAAAGTGGCATTGAGGAGTTGATCAGCCAGGATCTAACTAAAAGAAAGAGTAGATTTAATGTGCTGAATGGCCTACTCCTGTTCCTACATTCCTACTCAAAAGATGTACGAAACATTTTAGACCAACCTAAAACTTCAAGATTTCGTATTTTATAAATTATACTTTCCTTTCTAAAGTTGGTTTACATGTGTTTCAGTTTCGATGTGTGAAGAATAAAAGTTTTGACTTAAGGTCTCCTTCAATAATGTTTAAGCTGCCGTACTACCAGTCAAATATGTTGAATATCATTTATTCCATGCATACAAGAGATTTCAGCAACTTAAATTGGTTATTTCCTTCAGAATCAGAATGGTTTTCAACAGAATAAAAACCAAAAGAACTGCAGATGCTGTAAATCAGGGACAAAAACAGAAGTTGCTAGAAAAGCTGAGCAAGTCTGGCAGCATCTGTGAAGAAAGAATCAGGGTTAATGTTGGACGTCCGCTGATCCTTCCAAAAGTGTCACCAGACCCAAAACGTTAACTCTGATTTTTTTCTTCATAGATGCTGCCAGACTTGATAAGCTTTTGGGTCACCGGGCGCAAAACATTAATTCTGAAATTTTCCTCACAGATGCTGTCAGACCTGCTGAGCTTTTCCAACAACTTCTGTTTTTGTTCCTGGTTTTCAACAAATATTGGGGAATGTATTCTCTATTTCAAAATCTAGATTATTTTCAGACGTTTAACAAGTGTGAATAGATCTCCATAATTGCCATAGTTTATTTAGATTGAAATTATATAGGAAAACAATAGCAAAAAATTAAAACAAAGGTATTTTTATGTACGTTGAGAATACAGGAAATTATACTCGCATGATGTAGATATTTTAGGGAAAAACATTTAGCTGAATGGCTTAAAAGGAAAATTTGTACAGACATGATGTACATTTATTTAGAAAACTAGAGAAGTGAGAGTAATATGTATAATAAGTTGGTAATGTTTCAGAATACTGCAGAGCGATGTTAATCAGTCCAATGTAAATAGGTTTTGATACAGTTTGTGAATTATTTTACGTTCACATCTCTCATGAAATTGCATTTTAAAACATTGTCCTTGAACATAAATTACATCTGTTTCTATTCATTCTATCTGTTTTTAAAGCAATCATAAATCATGAAATAAAGAGGTGTGTATTATTTACCTATGTAATGGTCAGAAACAAGCGGGAGCCAGATGGAGCTAATAGACAGCAAAGGTAAATGAACAGGGTTGGTCTGCTGTTTAGTCAATATACTGGGTACTTTTTCAAAATAAAAAAATAATTTCGGCCTGTTTTAAGTGAGGCAAACATCTGTTTATCTCATGCAAAAAGCTTACAAAATCTCATGCTTTTACACGACATGCAAAGTCCATTGTTTAGTATAGGTATAGTAGGAACTGCAGATGCTGGAGAATGTGAGATAACAAGGTGTAGAGCTGGATGAATACAGCAAGCCAAGCAGCATCAGAGGAGTAAGAAAGCTGATGTTTTGGGTCTGGACCTTTCTTCAGAAAACCCATTTCTGAAGAAGGGTCCAGACCCAAAACATCAACTATCTTGCTCCTCTGATGCTGCTTGGCCTGCTGTTTTCATCCAGCTTTACACCTTATTATCTCAGAAAAAAATGGACAACAGTGATACTGCACATCTGGTGTTGAAATATCTTTAAATGAAATTGAAAGAGATCTGGAAGCCTTATTTCTCTTCACGTATAACCAATGCAGAACAGTAATCACAAAACTAACAAATGTTATATAGCCAAAATAGTAGAATGTAGGTCAGAGAAAATCATAATAAGTTATACAGTTGTGTCCTGCAATAAGCAAGGGAAGTGTTCGAGGCGTGGACATGATTGACCAAATGGCTCCCTTCTGTGTTCTAATTCTTTTTTATGTGTCTATGTAATGGATGCAGTTTGGCACAAACCTGATTCCTAGCATCAAGATAATTGAGTTATAGAGTAAAGACAGGAGAGAGTTACACTTTTTAGCCTGGAAAGCATATGGCTGGAATGTGCTGTTCAGAGGGTAAAATGTACCAAATTGTTGAAAAAAAGATTCCAACAAACGGTATTCATATAAGTTCATCTAAATTGAAAAACATCCAAAGTAGTTTCACGAATGGATAACAATTCATAGATGCTGTCAGGTAAATTTAAGGAGGATAGGATGTGAAGGTTGCAGACTGCTACAGCTGAGGCAAATTAAAAAGGATATTTGGCAGGAACAGTATGGAACTTTTAGCAGGGTGAAGACAATTACTTCAATATTACTTTCCATTGTTATTAAGAGTTACATAATGCCTTATCTAAGAATGGATGTCAGAGAAACAATCTGAGAATACAGCGATCAAGACAGATGATGGAAAGGTAAAGCTAGATGTTATCAGTGTCCATTGGGAAAGTCCAGATGGAAATTAAAATCAGAGAAGATAAAGAATTGCTGATTGCTGAGATTATGAGTGGAAAGCAAGGTGAACATGTTGGGTTGCAGCTAGTATGTAGATAGTAGGTGAGCCTTTTTTTAAAAAGAGGCAAGAGATGAAACAAGGACCTTAAAGGGGTCAGAAATAAGGGGACAAGATCATAATACAAATTGCTGATAATACACACTGCCAGCACTAGAGTTGGGGTGGGAAAGTACAGCTGAGTCTAATGGCTTCATAGTCAAATGGTCAATATCCATAAATCAAGTTCCAACTTAAATCTGACACATTGCAGGGAAGAAGGAAGATTGAGGAATTGTAATGACTTGCTCGAGAGATTGTGGACAGAAAGCACTGAAAAAGAAATGAAAAGATAGCATAACTCTATGACAGGAAGGGGAGGAGAGGGAAACAGACTGAAGTTGTGAGCTTTGGTGCAAAAGAGGATTCAAACTGCACATTGAATACAACTTTTAATGAAATTGTATATGTAGGGTTGCAGATTTAACCAGGTAATAGAGGTGTTTTGGGAAGTTCTTCAGCCAAGAGGAAACACTTGGAATAGGCTTCAAGCAAAGTGAGGTGACATCATTGGAATAATTGAATTAGTTTTTGTTTGGGATTCATCAAGGAGAATGGACCAAATGATCTTCCTTATCCAAGGGTATCATGCGATCAATAGTTGTTGGGGAAATAGACTGGATGAAATTGTCCAGAACTCAAGTTTTACTTCAGAAATTTGGAGTTAGTTGCCACCGTGTGGTAACTTGGTGAACTATGAAATAGTTAAATTACTGTTGTACAGTAACTGTCACACAGGTAATAACGCCAAAAGTATCATAATGACCCATCGCTATAATGTTATATACTGAAAATTCTCATTATAAAGAGCACATTATAAAGTATATTTGCTCTCATTCAAAACTTAAGCAGGCTGCAGCAATTGTTTTCAGTTCACCATCTGCTGCCTGTGCCTTTCTTCCTGGCTGTAGCCTGAGAATAAACCAGACTGTTTGCAATTTCGTTCATATTTGCCTCCAAGATGAACTTCTAACCACATAATTGCAACACTTTCCATCTCCATAACATTGTCCAACTTTGCATCTGGCCCAGCTCACTTGATCACTTGTACTTGATTATTCCATTGCCTTTCTATCTGTTCTCCTGTATTCTGTCTGTTATTCAAAATTCTGATGCTTATGACCTAATCTGTGCACTATTATACACTAGCTCCTGATGAAGCAGTGTCTTGATTTTAATATTTTCATCCTTGTTTGCAAATTAGTATCTTAATTTCATAACATACTGTCTAGACTCCTGTTGGCAGATTAACAAATTAGGTTAGATGCATGGAATTTTAATTCAACACAGGACATTTCAGGTAGACAAAGAGTAGGAGATAAAGCTATTGCTTGTTATTTATTAGATGTCAATGTTGTGAGCTAATGAATATTCTAAGTAGCAGCCAAAAATGGTCCCACACTCTTATATTTCATTAATCTCCAGATCAACCCTCAAAGATAATTCTGTGCCCTGGAACATCCCTAATTTTACTTGCTGCACCCATTGGTCAATTTGTCTGAACACAAAGCTCAGAATCTTCCTATCTACATGTCTCCATCTCACTATCTGTCAGTCCTCCTCAAACGTTCCTTAAAACCTACCTTTTTGATCAAACATTTGGCTATCTTGACCAAATATTTTTTAATGGGTCTTAAGATCATATATTATTTTATATTTCCCAGATGTCAACATATTCAGTGATTTTCAAAGCCTTGGAAGATTCCTCCAAAAATAGGGGTTAACATGTATGGCATGTATAAAAGCTGAGAGCTGGCATTAGTATTTTTGATATGTAATTAGCATCCAATGTGAAGAGTGGGCACTAATTAAACTCCTGCACATCTTCACATCACAGTCCATATTGCCTGCTTGATCACTCGTGCCCAGTATTATAGGTGACACATATACATTTGCAAGTGAAAAGCTGAAGGCTGTTTACGAATGTGAGTACAATATGTCATGGCTGATAATGGGGGGGGTCAATGTTTATGCCAAGAATATGCAAAGAATTTATTTTGGGGCCAGAAAATAGGGTCATCTTATAATCTGCAATTTACAGTACTCCAATAGAGTGTTTTGGGACATTTTACTACATCAAAGGCACAATACAAAAATATGTATTGCTGTTGTTCCTTCACCTTTATTATTAGTGAATAAGAAATAATAAAACTGCATTTGTCTCTCAACAGCAATGTATTGCTTGTTGGTTGAGCACCAACAAATTTGTACTTAATGAACGATCACTACATCCAGCTTTCAGTTACTGGAACAGAATGCCAAGTAAGGTCCAACATTTCTGCAATCTTTCATGCAGTAGGTGATGCTCTCCTGTTCAATTCCACAACTTCTTTGAAGATTCTGGATGTGAGTTTACTCACTGAGCTGGAAGGTTCATTTTCAGACGTTTCGTCACCATCCTAGGGAACATCATCAGTGAGCCTCCAACGAAGTGCTGGTGTTATGACCCACTTTCTATTTATCTGGTTGGGTTTCCTTGGGTTGTTGATGTCATTTCCTGCGTTGGTGATGTCATTTCCTGTTCTTTTTCTCAGGGGATGGTAGATTGGCTCCAAATCAATGTGTTTGTTGATGGAGTTCCGGTTGGAATGCCATGCTTCTAGGAATTCTCGTGCATGTCTCTGTTTGGCTTGTCCTAGGATGGATGTGTTGTCCCAATCAAAGTGGTGTCCTTCCTTATCTGTATGTAAGGATACGAGTGATAGTGGGTCATGTCCCACTATCATTCGTATCCTTACATACAGATAAGGAAGGACACCACTTTGATTGGGACAACACATCCATCCTAGGACAAGCCAAACAGAGACATGCACGAGAATTCCTAGAAGCATGGCATTCCAACCGGAACTCCATCAACAAACACATTGATTTGGAGCCAATCTACCATCCCCTGAGAAAAAGAACAGGAAATGACATCACCAACGCAGGAAATGACATCAACAACCCAAGGAAACCTAACCAGATAAATAGAAAGCGGGACATAACACCAGCGCTTCATCGGAGGCTCACTGTTGATGTTACCTAGAATGGTGACAAAACATCTGGGAACAAACCTTCAAGCTCAGTGAACCAGCTTACATCTGGAACAAAATAAAGAGCCACTCTCCCTTGTGGACCGAGAGGAGGAGAGTGCTGTCTTGGAGGTGAAAGGAGGACGTCGGGTTGGCTGTGCACCCTTGCGACCAGTGGATCTTAATGCTGGCTTCGGCCTAACTCTGGTTCAGGGGAGCAGCCAACCTGCAACGATGGCTGCGGCAAGTGCTCGTGCCCCAGGTCAGGGGGTCCGGAACACCATCCGTGTTTCTGTAAAGAAGGTGGATGAAGGTGCACCTGTGGACTGCACCTTCTTCGTGAAGAGAGTCCTGTTGGACTGTTGTGGGTTCGCTGCTGTGGACATTTACTGCCTGCAGGATTTCCCCAGAGGAGGTTTTTACAATGTGACCTTCAGGAGTGCCAAGCTTTGCGAGTGCTTCCTGGAGGTTTTCAAGGAGAAAGGAGGTGAGGGCCCCCTCTCTGTATTGACTGCTGTCCCGCTGTTTGTGATGCCAGCACAGAGGAGCCGTATGGTGACTGTACATATGTACAACCCGCATGTGCCAGCAGTTGATGTCCTGACCTTCCTCGGAAGGTATGTGAAGGTGGAAGGGGACCTAACTTACATCATGGACCCCTTTGTCATCTGGACGAGTAAGAGGCAGGTCAAGGTGACGCTGAGGATGGGCGCGGACGGGAATGTCGTACACCCACCGTCCAGCTTCGCGATCGGCGGGAGCAAGGGCTACCTGACCTATGCAGAGCAACCTAAAGTCTGCCATGCCTGTGGCAGGTCAGGTCACGTGGCGGCTGACTGCAAAGCCACCATCTGCAGGAACTGCAGGGAGGAGGGACACCTTGCAAAGGATTGCCCACAAGAGAAAAGCTGCAACCTATGCGGGTAAGCGGGCCACGTCTATAGGGCATGCCCATGGCGGGGGACCACCTACGCCCAGGTCGCCGGCAGGGGCAATGCGGGGCCAACCCCCGTGAAGGAGAGGAAGGCACCAGGGCCCAGCAAGGACCCCACTAATGTGCAGGAGGGCCAGGCCGTGCAGGAGGGCCCAGCCCCGCAGGATGGGCCCGAGGCCAGCAAAGCACCCCCCAGCACAGAGGAGCCGTATCCCCCCCGACAACCCGGAGTCGATGGAGGCGGCAACAGGCGACCCAGGGGAATGGACAACAGTCCGGAAAGCAAGGAGGAAGGTGCATCGATGGGCCCAGGAACCACAACCATCAGGCGGGAAGAGGGGGGCTATAAGAGCTCCTCTGATGAGGGGGATTCGGAGAGGGCCCACCCGAAGCAGAAGTTAAAGATCTCGAGGGGGAAGGAAAGCAGCACCCCGCTTCCAGGTGACGGGAGGCGTCCTGAGGCTCCCTCCGACACCCAGTCAAGTGCCGCTGGAGCACTGAAGGGCCCCCCGGAACTTCCAGGCGGGAAGGAGGAAACAGCGCATCCCCAGCCTGACCCGGAGCCGGACCCTCCTGCCTCTGCACCCCTGACGGGGGGATGCCACCCGGAAGGAGGCACGGATGGTTTCCTGAGCCCGGAGAGCGTCCAGCAGTTAGCCCGGGCAATGGGCATGAAGGGACAGATAGCGGGGCTGGACCTTGGACTTGGGGAGGGTACTGCAGTCACTGCCCACAATGGGGGTACGAGTTGCGAGCATTAATGTGCGCAGCGTCAAGTCAACCGCAAGATGTGTGTCCATGTTGGCCTACCTGACCACCATCAAGGCGGACCTCCTGTTTCTGCAGGAGTGCGGGATACTGCACCTCGGCAGGTACGGGAAATGGTCCGGCGCCTGGACCTGTGGGCCTTCGATCTGGTCGGGGGGTAACGACTGTCACTCCTCAGGCCTGGCTATTCTGCTGCGGGGGCGCAACTTCACCATCTCTCAAGTTCAGGAGGTGGCGGGTGGGCGCCTCCTAGTGGCTGACGTCACCTACAGGAACGCTCCCCTGAGGCTGATCAACGTGTACGCCCCAGTGGTACGGAGAGAGCGGTTGGCCGTCCTGCAGCGGCTTCCACCCCTGCTGGCTACTTCCAGGCCGGTCATCCGAGGCGGAGACTTCAACTGCATTATTGATGCAGATGGAAGATCCAGCGTGGGGACAGCGGGTAGGGGGAGTCAACTGGACGTCACGTCCAGATTCCTGATGGGCACGGTGAAGGACGCCAAGCTGCTCAACGTCTTCAGCACCCCTGCAGACGGAGCGCAGCAGAGGTATACCTGGTCGCGGCCAGACGGATCTATCCGCTCAAGGATAGACTTCCTGTTTGTGTCATGGACGTTCTCGGTGAGGTCCACCGGCGTCGAGCCGGTGTTCTTCTCTGACCACTGCCTCCTGCTGGCCGACTGTCACTTACAGGACGACCAGCCGGCCGGCAAGGGGACATGGAAGCTCAACACGACTCTGTTGACCCCAGAGAATGTCGAGGAGCTTAAGAGGGTGTACGCCGGTTGGAGAACCGTGAAACCCCTCTTTGAGTCTCCAGGCGACTGGTGGGAGATGGTGAAGGAGAACATCAAGAGGTTCTTTGTCCTCAAGGGTGTTCAGAAGGCAAGAGAGGCGGGGAAAGCTGTTGCGACTCCAGAAAAGGGTGCAGAACCTGCACCTTCTGCAGTTGATGGGGGTCGATGTCATGGAGGACTCCGCGAGGTGAGGGGCCAGCAAGCCTCGCTCTTCACTGCGGAGGCCCCCCAGATAATCTTCCGGTCCAGGGTCCGCTCCGTGGAGCAGGACGAGACGTGCTCGCGTTTCTTCTTTCAGAAGGTGCACAAAGAGAGCTCTGTGCTTAGCTGGCTGAAGGAAGACGACGGCTCGGTGACGTCATCTCGGCCCGACATTTTGAGGATCAGCAGATCCTTCTATGCCGGATTGTACGACACAAAGCCCACGGACAGCACGGCCTCCGAGTCGTTCCTGTCGTCTATCACGGAGGTCTTAGACGACGGCACGAGGGAGTGGCTGGACCGGCCGATATCCCTGGACGAGCTGACCAGAGCCCTCAAGTCCTTGGAGAAGAATAAGACTCCCGGAAGCGACGGCTTACCGGTCGAGCTGTATTCCGCTCTGTGGGGCCTGGTCGGCCAGGACCTGCTGGAGGTGTACGACAGTGCGCTTCGGGCAGGGGAAATGTGCAAGTCCGTGAGGAAGGGCATCATCACCCTCATTTGCAAGAGGAAGGGGGAAAAGGGAAGAAATTAAGAATTGGCGTCCCATTTCACTTTTGAACGTGGACTACAAAATCCTGGCCAAGGTCATAGCCAACCGGGTCAGGTCTGTCCTGGAGTCAGTGATTCACCCCGACCAAACCTGTGCTGTGCCGGGCAGGAAGATCGCTGAGAGCCTCGCGCTCATCAGGGATATGATCGCCTACGTACAGGACAGGCGGGTGGACACCTGCCTCGTCAGCCTGGACCAGGAGAAGGCCTTCGACAGGGTCTCTCATGCTTACATGAGGGACGTCCTCTCCAAATTGGGGTTTGGGGAGGGCATCCGCAATTGGATCCGGCTGCTCTACACCAACATCGTTAGCGCAGTCTCGATCAACGGGTGGGAATCAGACAGTTTTCCTGTTAGATCTGGAGTCAGGCAGGGCTGCCCGCTCTCTCCTGTCTTGTTCGTGTGCTGTGTGGAGCCCATCGCCGCATCCATCAGGAAGGACGTGAGCTTGAAGGGTGTGACTATCCCAGGCAGCGGAGGCCTTCAGGTCAAGACCTCCCTGTACATGGACGACGTCGCCGTCTTCTGCACCGATCGTCGGTCGGTGAGTAGACTGTTGGACATCTGCGGCCAGTTTGAACTGGCCTCGGGTGCCAAAGTCAATAGGGGTAAGAGCGAGGTCGTGTTCTTCGGGAACTGGGATGACCGCTCCTTCGTCCCCTTCACCGTCAGGACAGACTACCTGAAGGTGCTGGGTGTTTGGTTTGGTGGAGCTAGGGCATGCACTAAGACTTGGGAGGAGCGTATCACCAAATTGAAGCAGAAGCTGGGCAGGTGGACGCTCCGGTCCCTCTCCATCGCGGGTAAGAACCTGGTTGTCAGGTGCGAGGGGCTTTCGGTACTGTTGTATGTGGCGCAGGCCTGGCCTATTCCCTGGACCTGCGCTGCTGCAGTCACCCGGGCCATCTTCCACTTCATTTGGGGGTCGAGGATGGACCAGGTCCACAGGGACACTATGTACAAAGACCTGGAAAATGGGGGAAAGGGCGTACCGAACGCCACCCTCGCCCTGACGGCTACCTTTGTGTGCGGCTGCATCAAGCTGTGCGTAGATCAGAACTGACCCCGACCGAGTGTTGCAGACTGGCGCACTCCAAGGTCCAGGACTACGTGCTGAGGGATGCGCTAAAGCTTGGGGCAGCCACCCCCAAGGCGCGGTGGGGAAAGACCACCGTATGAACCCCCTCATCCAGAATAGGAAAAAGGGCCCTATCTGGTAACTGGGCCCAGCTGGCGCCTTCCCAAACTGGTCAGGGGGCCAACTGGGACTGTGCGGGGTGACGACTGCCGGGGTGTTTTCTTTGCTTTTTTTTTCCTTCTTTGTTTTTTTTTCCCCTTTAGCTGGTGTATGTATCCCCTGGGTAACCCGGAGCGGCTTGCATAACTGGGTAAGTGTGTAAATATGTTTTATTTTTTGTACATCTTACGAATAAAGTATATTTTTTCAAATAAAAAAAAGGTGATGAAACATCTGAAAACGAACCTTCCAGCTCAGCGAGCAAACTCACATCCAGAACCTCAACCTGAGCTACAAATCTTCTCAAAACTCTTTGAAGACTGCTCCGTCTATCCATGTAATCAGCCTTCATCATATTCCCTCTTTACCTGCTGCAATCATACAAAGTAGAGCATGCTAGGATTATGCAGCACATTCTGACATGTGATCTAAGGTCCCCAAGATTGGTCCAAGTGGTTGAGTCTCTTTTCCAGCAGGCCTGTCATTTGCTGCACAATGGACTGATTGAAGAATGATCTGCATTTTATCTGTGCTGCAGGTCAGTTAGGGTTGAATAGTGGAGTTGTAAGCCACGGTTGCAGAGGGTACCCCCTTGACCACACTCCCTCCACAACATCCCCAAAAATTGTGAAGTACCTAGCCTCAAACACAGCAGGAACATGAGAGTTCTCAAAGATATAGGTATCAAGACAGCTCCCAGGATACCTGTCAATCTTCTAAGAAATGATACCACTGATCACGTCACTTAATGGAATAGAACCCTTTTCTGTTGATGAATTAAGCTGCATTTCAATATGGCCCACTCCACATGATGTGTATACAGTCCCCTTCCAACACCTACTTAAACCAACTTGTTGGTCCTCCCATCACTCAGAACTGCAGCCCATGTTGAAATATTGGAAGAGTAACAAAGTCTCTGCCCACTCCATGTGTGACTGCACCCATTTTCCTTTTGTGACTAAACATAGAAATTGTTTTACCTCCTCACTCATCACTGTCCAAAGCTCCAGACAAAACCTTCCAGGTGAAGCAACAATTATATGAACTTCACTCAATCTAGCCTGCTGTATTCACTGCTCACCATACAGTTTCCTGTACATTGGTGAGATGAAATGCAGACTGGGTGACTACTTTACAGAACATGTACATTCTATCCATAAAAAATGACCCTAACTTGTTGCCTGCCATTTCAACACATCACCGTGTTCATTGGCCAACATTTCTCAAGCAGGCGTGCAGCAATTCTTCAGCATGACTCTGCACAAGTTGGAGGAACAGCATCTCATTTTCCGCTTGTGGATCCTACAGTCTTCAGGATCCAATATAGAGTTCATTAATTTTACAGCCTGAACACCACCTTCCCTATCCTTTAACTACTTTCATACTCCAAACCCTGTCCTGACACAGGCTGGCTTCAGCACAGTCTACCATTTTTATCTATTCTTTGGCAGCTTTTCTTACTATTGACCATCCCTTTGTCTGCCTAGTTGTTTTCCCCCTCTCTCTCTCTCTACGGGCTCCACATGCACATATCCACTCACTCTTCAGTGAATGAAAGATTGAGAACTGGTGTGTGTACACTTTGCATCATTAAAAGATCAGAGGAGTCAAATAAAGCTGAATGTAAAAATTCATTGATGGCTACGATCTGGACTAGAGCCAGAACTGTGCTTTTCTGATTTTGTTCCCCTCATCATTCATAATATTTGTCTCATCTCTTTGTGCATTTGTTCATAGGTGGTTAGGAATTTTATGTTATAGAGTATTAAATTAGCAATTCACACTTTTCTGACTGTTGATTAAAAAATTTGATTACAATAGTTAACATAATTTTTAAAAAAAAACACAGGGTGCATATTATTTCAACCTGAATTAAGATGGTTGGGTAGAATTGAGTAATTCAATAGTTTAATGGAATATTCACATCTGTGATGACTTTGGGAATAGTGGGGTTTGATTTCCAGTGCACTGCCCAGGTGAGTCATGACAAGCATATCATGAGGCAGTGACGTTAAGTTGAAATGTCAACAAACACATAATTCGATATCCAGTGACGAGAGAAACACAAGAATGTTTGAAGATAATAAAATGTGAGGCTGGATGAACACAGCAGGCCAAGCAGCAACCCAGGAGCACAAAAGCTGACGTTTCGGGCCTAGACCCTTCATCAGAGAGGGGGATGGGGGGAGGGAACTGGAATAAATAGGGAGAGAGGGGGAGGCGGACCGAAGATGGAGAGTAAAGAAGATAGGTGGAGAGAGTGTAGGTGGGGAGGTAGGGAGGGGATAGGTCAGTCCAGGGAAGACGGACAGGTCAAGGAGGTGGGATGAGGTTAGTAGGTAGATGGGGGTGCGGCTTGGGGTGGGAGGAAGGGATGGGTGAGAGGAAGAACCGGTTAGGGAGGCAGAGACAGGTTGGACTGGTTTTGGGATGCAGTGGGTGGGGGGCAAGAGCTGGGCTGGTTGTGTGGTGCAGTGGGGGGAGGGGATGAACTGGGCTGGTTTAGGGATGCAGTAGGGGAAGGGGAGATTTTGAAACTGGTGAAGTCCACATTGATACCATATGGCTGCAGGGTTCCCAGGCGGAATATGAGTTGCTGTTCCTGCAACCTTCGGGTGGCATCATTGTGGCAGTGCAGGAGGCCCATGATGGACATGTCATCAAGAGAATGGGAGGGGGAGTGGAAATGGTTTGCGACTGGGAGGTGCAGTTGTTTGTTGCGAACTGAGCGGAGGTGTTCTGCAAAGCGGTCCCCAAGCCTCCGCTTGGTTTCCCCAATGTAGAGGAAGCCACACCGGGTACACTACATTGGGGAAACCAAGCGGAGGCTTGGGGACCGCTTTGCAGAACACCTCCGCTCAGTTCGCAACAAACAACTGCACCTCCCAGTCGCAAACCATTTCCACTCCCCCTCCCATTCTCTTGATGACATGTCCATCATGGGCCTCCTGCACTGCCACAATGATGCCACCCGAAGGTTGCAGGAACAGCAACTCATATTCCGCCTGGGAACCCTGCAGCCATATGGTATCAATGTGGACTTCACCAGTTTCAAAATCTCCCCTTCCCCTACTGCATCCCTAAACCAGCCCAGTTCATCCCCTCCCCCCACTGCACCACACAACCAGCCCAGCTCTTCCCCCCCACCCACTGCATCCCAAAACCAGTCCAACCTGTCTCTGCCTCCCTAACCGGTTCTTCCTCTCACCCATCCCTTCCTCCCACCCCAAGCCGCACCCCCAGCTACCTACTAACCTCATCCCACCTCCTTGACCTGTCCGTCTTCCCTGGACTGACCTATCCCCTCCCTACCTCCCCACCTACACTCTCTCCACCTATCTTCTTTTCTCTCCATCTTCGGTCCGCCTCCCCCTCTCTCCCTATTTATTCCAGTTCCCTCCCCCCATCCCCCTCTCTGATGAAGGGTCTAGGCCCAAAACGTCAGCTTTTGTGCTCCTGGGATGCTGCTTGGCCTGCTGTGTTCATCCAGCCTCACATTTTATTATCTTGGAATCTCCGGCATCTGCAGTTCCCATTATCTCTGATACAAGAATGTTTGAGATGGTTATGTTCAATATCCAGTGACGAGAGAAACACAAGAATGTTTGAGATGGTTATGTTCAAGAAATATTTGGACAATTACCCATACGACAGTTCATCTTCCATAATTTGATCATGGTGTTCTTCAAATGGTATTTTATTGATCAAATAACACCAAAATCTATTTATACAATGTCTTTAAAATATTAAACTTTCTGAGGTAATTTGAAGTGTATTATGGATAATATTTAACACAGTCATAGGAGAAATTAGGATATTTTTATTAAAGAGATAGGTTTTAAGGAATATCTTGATGGATTCACCCATCCCATCCCCTAAATACATCGGTGTTGAAAAAGGAATAAAAGACCAGTTTACATATGACAGGACATCAATCTAAAATGTGACATGAAGGAGCATCTTAAAAGGAGGAAAAGGATATAGAAAGGTTTAGGGAAAGAATTCCAGAGTTTAGGCTTTGGCTGCTTAGAGCACAGTCACCAATGGTGGTGTGATAAAAATCAGGGTTGCTTGAAATACCATAATGTGGAGGTGCCAGTGTTGGACTAGGGTGGACAAAGTCAGAAGTCACACAACACCAGCTGTAGTCTAACAGGGTTATTTGAAATCACAAGCTTTTGGGTGAAGTGACTTTAAGGGAGGCAATAGCCAAACGGTATTATTGGTGGACTGTAAATCTAGCAGCACGGCTAATATTCTGGGGACCTATTTCAATTCCTGCCACGGCATATGGTGGAATTTGATACGGCCCACAGCAACATGGTTGACTCTTGACTGCCCTCTGGGCAACTGGGAAGGGCAATAAATGCTGGCTGAGCTAGCAAACTGTCATCCAATGAATGAATTTTTTAAAAATGTGAAAATGGACATTTCATTTTCAGATTGTTGCCTAGGGACAGTTTGAAAATGAGAAACATGATCTATTCTTGGTTTTGTCCTTGGGGTCACTAGAGGCAACAGTACAGGAGCAAGAGGTAAAATCATTGAAGACAATTCTCTGGCTAGATGGACAGATAAGAATTCAACTCAATGCCACAGCACCATTCAGCTGTATAACCATGATGTGGAGATGCCAGTTTTGGATTAGAGTGCACAAAGTCAGAAGTCACCTGACGAAGTAGCAGCGCTCTGAAAGCATATGATTTTACAGGAACTTGTTGGGCAATAACCTGGTGTCGTGTGACAGCTGCATAATGATGGAGAATCATTGGAGGAATCTGATATGGTCACAGTTTTAAAGGCTGCCGACAGTTTAAAAAGAGATGTGACAGATGGTTTACTTTATGAAAGTCCATACGTTTTACATACATCAAACTTTCGTAATGTTTTTAAACAGAAAAGTGTACCAAAATGATTAATTGCTGCTTCGGAGATTTAATGAACATATTCAAATGTAATATTCTTGATTTTTTAGCACCACCATATTTACAATCCATTCTATTTACAATACAATCACTACATCTACTTCACTAACAGTGAAACAAAAGAACAAAAGCTAGAAAACACTTCAAACATCTGCTTCAATATGATGCTATTGGAGAGATGTGATGGATTGTATTTGCCACATAAAAAGACTATTCCTTTCACACGTTCATCAGTTACAAAGTTAGTAGGTAAAATTTTAGCTCTGGAAATTTAACAAATTTTGAGAACGGAATGAACAATAACATTAGAAGATTTTCAAAAGCTGATGTTACTGTAATAAGAATGCATAAATGCATTTAGGGAATTGTAGAGTCTTTTAAGAATTTACATGATTATTTTATGTATGTAACATTAACGAGTGTGTATTTTATTTTAACCCAGTATATCAAAAATTGAGTGCATTTCAAAATAGTGTAGATGGAAACTGCTGTTCTAGGATCCTAGGGCTCAACATGGTACCATAAAAAAGGGTCTCTAGGCTAACCAGATATTTTATGATGACAGATACAAGCAATAATGCTGTTCAGAAAAAAGATTAAGAAAATTACGCTTCGCCAATTATTACCAAAAGACAACCATATATCGCTTTAACAAAATTATAAATGTATAGGTAAGCAAATTATATTTAAAAAGAAATCAGGTGGGATACCCTGCTGTCAAATTCCAGTTTGCTGGATTCTACAGTCTATTTCAAAATGGACGCTGACTTTGAATGGCAATTTCTGAAAATCCGAACAAATGCTGCATGAACTGTGAATCTAACTTCAGGTTTGCATATCGGCAGAATGTGTATGTGGGTGTAAGGGCTTAATGGGCATTCCTCCATTCTGGATAACTGTAAAAGAATGTGGTTTTTGCCAGTTGTTTCAAAACTCCAAAAAAACTTCTAAAATTATTTCTCAACTACTATTTTAAAAATGTGCAGACTCATACCAGTAATTACAACACATTACACCACCTTATTTATTTTGCTGGATATTAAGGAGTCATATCACAACAGTTCTCCTACTCATGCTCAAAGCTGGGGGACTATTTTAGAAATTTAATGCAATAGCATTTAAGACAGTTTTTAACCACATATCCAGGATTTCCGCAGATCATCTGCTGAAATCAAGACGGGAAACTGACAGAAACTCGTCCTTTAAACACCTTTGTAATAGCATGATCATTCATTCTTCCCATCAAGAAAACAATGTCTGTTCTGCTACTGCTTCAAATCATAACATTTCACCACTATAAAACATTCATGGCTAGGAAATTATACTGCTTTTTAAACAAGCTTTGAGTATTTTCTCTAGGCTGAATTAAAAAAAGCCGTTAGACTTTTAGGATCATAATTATCTAAAATCTCCAGCAAAAGGGGAACCTTTGTTTTCACGTTGGTGCCTTTGAATTTGAATTTATCTATGAAGAGGTCAGTTATCATGCCTGTTTGAGGAAGAAAAGAAAAGAGGATTAGTTTAATCACAAAGATGTATCTCAGATTTACAACACAGCAAAGACACAGGATATTCAGTCCTTTGAGTCCGTATAAGTTCTTTATGAGCAATTTCTTGCAGACGTCTGCATGAGCTTGATGAATCAAATGGTCTCTGTGCACTGAAAGCATTCTATGGTTTCATTCAATTAGTCCCATTCGTCCATTCTTTTGGAAGTCTTGTGGCTCAATTGGCAGCGCTTCAGCATCAGTGCCAAGAGGTTCAGATTTTAAGTTCAACTCCAGGATTAGTTGGCCACAGATGGAGGACTCATAGCACAGTTCAACAGGATGTCATGTAGCCCAAAAACCTTCAAACACTCCACACCATTTTCCAAAAGGAGGGAAGTGTGTCAATTTAAGTATAACTGATTCTTTCCACAGATTTGCCCAATCATTATATGCCACATCACTGCACTGGAACAGGAAGTCAGTGCC
The DNA here is from genome assembly GCF_030684315.1 of Stegostoma tigrinum. NCBI lineage: Eukaryota > Metazoa > Chordata > Chondrichthyes > Orectolobiformes > Stegostomatidae > Stegostoma > Stegostoma tigrinum. The sequence goes on along the minus strand of NC_081354.1, from coordinate 36,704,539 downwards.
ACTGACATTGTTGATATGCACCTGGAACAGAAATCAGCACCCAGTCTCTCCAAAGGCCCACATGCAGTGCAGTTAATATTGTACGCCGAAATATCTGTTGGATATTTGCCATCCCCTAAGACACATTCACTCTTACTGTCCCATTCAAGATCTCAACATTCCAGTAAGCAAAGATATACATTCAAGAGACAAGTTAAGGTTTAAACGGTGCTTTCTGCATAACACTGAGTTCAATTTCATTCTTCTCTGGTCCAGGCAGCAACTTGCAGTGACATCATGTGCACTCTAGCTACATGAGCTCACAGCTGCAGTGGCTGCAAACACAGCCTTATATTCAAATTCTTTTTGAACATTATTGTTGAATCTGTAATCATCACCATCAGACAGTGCATTCAAAATCTTAAACATTCTTCTTCATTTCCTCTTTGGTTTGTTCACCAACTACTTTAAATATGTGTCCTTCAATAATTCAATATATTTTGATTTTATTTCAAATATGTTTCTGTTTTATTTTCAGATGGAAGACAGAGAATTTAACGTGTCCATCAAAGTCTGATGGATCATAGCATAAATAAGTTACTTGGCATGGTAGTGATGTTTTTATATCAGAAAGGCCACATAGTCTCTACTAAATTGATTTCAGTGGGTTGTGAGACATTGCAATTGGCTTCTGAATCCTCAGGTTGGCAAAAAAATAGTTGTACTTATGTTATGCTTCTCATGTCCTCAAAATATCCAAAATCACTTTATTACCAACAGATTAGTTTTGAAGTGTAGACGTGGTTATATGTGGAAAATGCACAAACGCTAGAGTTTGAGCTCAATTTTCAAAACACTTAGTAATGATTTATCAAGTCCGTGAACATGAAGTCACCCCTCAAAATCCATTTTTGAGATTTTTGCCACAGCATGTATAAATCATTTCAATTGGGTTTCTACCTAACTATATGCAGGAACAGTTCTCAACAAAGTCACAAATGACATCCTATATGATAGTGACTGTGGGTTTACCCTTCATATTATCTGTGCTTCTTTCAGCCCGACAAAGTCTTTGAGTTTTCTGCCCTGTTCAAATTCCTACTGCTGTGCATCTTATTTTGTGCACTCTATCATTTGGACAATACCTCTAATTGTTATGGTCTGGGAACTCTCTTCCTCTGCCTCTCTATCTTCCTTTCAGATACTCCTTACTACCTCACTCTGTTCATGTTGATGCTCATCTATCCTAATATCTCCTTTTGTGACTCACATGTCAAATACCTGCCCTGATAACTATCCCTGTGGGAAAAAAATCAAAGGACGCTTGACTGTATTAATATAGTATTGATGAGAAATTTTTAAAAAAAGAGGGATATGATACATTCTGGAATAATCCTAGCAATACCAATTAGGAAGAGTATCTCAAATGCAGAGAGAGGCCAAGGCTGGAATAAGAAAGACTAACAGGAGGCATGAGGTAACAATGACAGGCTGTGCTAAAACAAACAGTAAATGTCAAACTATATTAATAATAAAAGATTTGTGAAGGATAGAGTGGGGCCCATAAGGCACAGGCAGGCTAAGTTGCTCACTGAAGCAAATGGTACGGCAGAAGTATTAAATGAGTATGTTGCACCATTAGAAAATAGGAACAACGGCAGAGTTAAAAATGTGGATGTTGAGCAATGGAGCAGTATAGTGATAGACAAAGAAGAGGTTAAAAAAGGTTGGCAGTACTCCAGGTAGAGAAGTCGCCAGGTCTGGATAGAATGCATCCTAAATTGCTGAGAGGGGTAAGGGAGCAATTGCGGAACTGATAACAGAAATTTTCCAGGCTTCTCTGAATGCAGGATTGGTCCCAGGGGACTGGAGGATTGCAAACGTGAAACTTGTTTAAGAAAGGGGCTAAAGATAACCCAGGAAACTACAGACCTGTCTGTTTCACGTCAATAGCAGGAAAACTGATGGATGCCATAATGCAGGATAAGGTTAAGTAGACACAGAGAAACGTAAGTTAATGCTCACAATGTGATCTCCTCTACATTGGGGAAACAAAGCATAGACTTTGCGACTGTTTCACAGAACATCTATGTTCTGCTCGCAAAAGATACCCTGAACTACCTGTTGCCTGCCACTTCAATGCACCACCTTGCTCCCTGGCCAACATCTCTGTTTCCGGCTTGGTACAGTGTTCCAGTGAATCCCAGCGCAAGCTGAAGGAATACACCTCATTTTCTGCTTGGGGACACTACAGCCCTCCATACTCAATATTGAGTTCAATAGTTTTAGGGCCTAAACGCTCCCATGTCCCAGCCCCCCACCCCACACACCAGGCCTTGTTTCCACATAACCTGCCACTACACACGCTCCGTTGTTAGTCACTAACAGTCCCCATTAACAACTGTTCACCCTCCCGACCTGATCGATAGCAACTCCTTTGTCTGTCCAACTGTCTTTCTCTCTTTTTGGATTCTATCCTATTGTTTACTCCCTACCCCACCCACTTCCCTATTTTCTGCGTATAAACTGACGTTTTCCCAGCCATCATCAATTCTGAGCAAGGGTCACTGGACCCAAAACGTTAACTCTGTTTCCTCCTCCACAGATGCTGCCAGATTCTTCGAAAGTGGCCAGGCAAGGTGGAACAGTTGTTAAGAAGTCTTAGAGAAACCTCAGGTTCATAAATAGAGGCACAATGTACAAAAACAAGGAGGTAATGCTACACCTCTACAAATCATTGGTCAGGCCATATTTGGAGTTCTGTTTTCAGTTCTGGGCACCTTATTTAAGGATGGATGTTAAAGCCCTGGAGAGAGTGCAAAGGAGATTTATTATGATACAAGGAATGAGTGAATTTAGATACAAGGAAAGATTAGAGAAATTGAGCTTATTCTCCTTGGAGCAGAGAAGATTAAGTGACCTTCTGGAGGTATTCAAAGTTCTGAACAATTTCATAGGGTAAAGGAGAATATTCAATTCATAATAGTTGGTATATCAGTAACTGGGGTCACAATTTCACGATTGTCAGCAACAGAGAGCTAGAAGTGAGAAACCTTTTTACACAGAAAGTTGTTAGGATTTGAATTGCATTGCCTGAGAGAATATTAGAGGCAGCCTGCATAGTAGGTTATCAGAAAAAAAGAGCTGGATGTATGTTTGAAAGTGGTGAATTTAGATATGTATGGGGATAGGGCTGGAGAACGGGACTATCAGGGTGGCTCTTTTGGGAGCCAGTACAGACATGATAAGTCGAATGCCCACCTCCTGTACAGTAAAATTCTATGAAAAAAAAGTTATATAAATTGTTGTTGTGCTGTTGATTAAATATTTAGAGGTGCCAAAGATATGCAGCTACATTTTGGAACGAAAAAATAAAATTTTGCGACAGATTTATGTTTTAGGAGTTTTAAACTTCTCCGGTACTCCTGAGAAAGTTTGAGTTGGAACATACAATCCCATTGTAGAAGAGTTCAACAACTATTAATAGCCAGCCATACAGAAGCTTAAAAAGTATTAGTGTTATTAGAGGAAGATGAAAAACTGAAGGTATCAAAACAGGTCCAAGGATGTTCTGTGTGCTACGTACTTGAAACAGACCTCTATTAGCATTATTCCAGGTTTTCAAACATTCATACTTTCCCCTCTTTCTAGTTACAGTACTTGCCATATAATCTTTCCAAGTGAGCAGGTTGTTTCTTATATTCTTCCAGCAAATTATCAGCTTCCTCTAAAATGCAACGGTATTCAGGTATTAGGAAATCCACATTCCCTTCATAGAGTTGCAGCTCCTGCAAAGAGATGAATTACCTGATCTCTCAGACCATTACACTTAATCAAAGAGAGCCTCTAAATTCTATTATTGCTGTTAATAACATGCATTGACACTACATTTGCAATATAGGAAAACATGCCAACTGAAAAGATATAAGAGGTCAACCAAGATAAATTTTAAGGTGGGTATTTAAGGTGGTGATGTAGGTCGAGTTGCAGCAAATATTAGGAACATTGTAATATCATTAGCAACATTGTAGCATCAGGTAGGTATAAGCACGACACACCTTATATCTAGATGAGCATGATTATCAATGGTGGGGTGAAGTGAGTTCAAGATGGACAAGAGATCAGAGTTGGAGGAATGCAGAGTTTCTGAAGGTCTTTACAGAGATGAGGAGTGTGAAGGTCATAAATCAGTTTAAACATGGTAGATCATTTTGTACTTGAGGATTAATGCAGGTCTGTTTGCACAGGAGTGATGTGAGAGTGGAATACCGTGAGAGTTAGGTTCCGGGCACCAATATTTTAGATACTGTTCATATTTTAGGACCCTTCTGTAAAATTCATGAAAAACTATCTGCAATATGTTTTAACTAGCTTTTCCAATCCTGCAATAACAAAATATTTGTCCTTAAAAGGACTCTAAAGAGACTCAGCAGATGGCAGGGAAAGCATTTTGTTTTCCCATTCTCGAAGCTTAGGTAAAGCAGAATTGCTCTCCCAAATCCACAGTGTTACGATGTCCACTGCCAGCCCATACTTGGTTCTTCATCTCTTTTCTCCATGTGTTGGTGCTTGTGAGAACCATTGTTCTCTGTTCTTCATTCACCCATCAGTGCAAACAATCCTTCAATATTTAACCAGAATAAGTTCTCAGGTTTCATTCACTGCTTCATTGGCTGCTTCTCCCTAAGTACAGCCTTGATGATGTTGTTTGTTTTGATGCTCTTGCAGGAAAAGCAACTCAGTATATCTCAGCTCAGTAGTCTCTCTCCCCACCTGCTGATGCTCTAATGTTCTGATCCCGAGTTTCCTTCTCTTCTGCCCGTATGTCTTCCACACCTCCAAACTACACTCAGTCACCCCTCAAGTCCAACACTCAGTCTCTAAACCATATTCATCTCCATCGAATCTCAAATTGAGTACAATTATATAGTTCTTTCAAAGAGCTGGCATAGGCATGGTGAGATGAATGAATTCCTCCAGTGTTGTAGCTTTTGTGTGTTTTTTTATGAAACAGGCCCTTTGAAGATTACTGATAGGTATACTTGGAGGAGCTATTGGAAAGGAACTGAAGCCTAAGACGGTAGCAGCAAAGTATGCAGCAATACACTCATGAATTGATTTTCTCAACCTGTCTATCACATCATCTTTACAACTTACCTTCAAAGCATCGATTAACTGGACTTTCTTGGCCAAAAGCAACTGATGTTCCAATTTAGGATGGATCAATTTTAATGTGTAGTTTATGGATTCCTCATTAACATCTTTAAAAAAAAAGACACCTCTGAGGAATAATAGATCATAAAACAGTGGAATTCTAGGATCTTAAAAGGACACAAATTTTGGATTGGTTCTCACCATATGAGATGTTGAGATTGATTTTTCTTTTTGTAGCTTCTTTTGTCAATATGTCTTTCAGGATGGAAATGGTCGAGATGTTGTCCGATTTAAAAGTTCCTTCACCTTTTCTAAGAGCATGTGCAAATAGTTAAGAAATCCTCAAAAGCAATTTCATTGGAAACAAAAAAGATTAACACTGCAACAAGTTAATAAATACAACATATAGACCATTTCTTCGACAGCTACTCCTTGACTAAGATAACAGAAGTTTTTAAACAGATCAGATATATGAAAATAATGTTGATGTCGAAAAAGAATGCAAATTATTCAAGTACTTTGTTATATTTTGATATTGTTCCCATTCACTGGGCAGATTTTAAATGATCGTGTCGGCAGGATCAGAAGCCTGAATTTGTTTACCACCAACTGGCATGTGGACACAATCTGGCCTCCAACCCCTTCTGGAACATGCCCATCTGAGGACCTGAATTTAAATGGTGAGGGATCCAAGGAGCTAGGGTAATGAAAGCATTGTGGAAGTGTTTGATTCTTTTCTTAGAATTTCATGTCTGAAGCTCTGCACAAGAATATAACCAGATACATTTTAACATTGAGCGAAAGACAGTGACATTAGGACTGCCGAACAAAAGCTCTGAAAGGGCTGATTTTAAGGAACGTCTTAAAAGGTAAAAGCAGAAGAGGGAATTTCAAAGTTTTAATTTCATGTAGAATATCTAGTAACATTGCAAAGGTTACTTGCCATATGATTTGTTTCTATGAGATAAGTGAAGTGATACTGCCACATTTGCACTGATCTAGAATGCATATTAATGTGCACAGGCATAACTTAGGAGCACAATGAAGCCCTGAGTATGAGACTTCTAAACAACTTGCTTTTATTCTAATTCTAACCTTTAAGCAAACAGCTTATTTCGTGCAGATTCTTTTCATTATTATAATATGCTGAACAGTTAGGTTACATAATAGACAATGCATTTCTGACCAAGCTGCATTTTAAGAGTTAAATAAACCATAATGAAAAATAAAAGGAAGCTCATTTAGAATTCGTAAAACATTCAACATTTAGATTACAAATAAAACAGAAATGATATCCAGCCAGTGTGTCATTTCCCTTACTTGTAGGTGCATTCCAACTGTGTGTCCAGGAATGTGTTCTGAAAGTGAAATGTGACGTTATCACCCACTGGAACTTTATCTGGTACTTCAGGCAAACAGAAAACAACCCAGGAATGAATTTCTGCAAAGCTGAACTGTCCTGTGAGTATCAGTGTATTCACAGGCCTGAGTTACAGAAAACAGAGAAAAAAAAAGCAAAAATAACTACCATGGAGTGTTACAATAACATTACCTCTCCACGTTTCTGACCAGTTTCTCTTTTCTTTTGGAAGAGAGGGCAAACGTTCAATTCACGAATGTTCTTTTAAAATGTGAGGTAATAACTGTGAACATTTAACAAAGTACTCATGAACTTGAAATGTTAATTGACTCCCTCTTGCTCTAGTTAGAGATTGCCAGCCATTTCAGTTACAGCAGATGTAGTCCTTAATTAATCGCGATATTCATCAATCATTGCATAAACTTGTCTCTATCCCAAATTTTCAACATCCAAACCCAATGCTACCAAGACAAACTGCCACATTCATACCAAAGCTTCAGCTCAGATCAGACAGCAGCATGTTGTATTATTCTCCCAGTTTATCCATTACGTGTTATAGACACTCAAAGTTTCCTATCAGTGTGTCTTCCTTTTCTGCTTCAATGTGTCTTCCTTAATCCCATGGTGACATGGTCCTTCACTGGATTCAATCCATCTCCTGTGTGTCTGCCCTCACCATATCCTCTCCCTCCCAGATGATTATAGGCTCTCCTTCTCCCCACCTTCAATTTCATCAGCCTCTGTATTCATTGGTCCAGACTCTGCCATTTTTGCTCACTACATGATATTACTATGAAATGCAGCTTCCCCTGCACTCCCATTTTAACATTCCATTCCCTCTGCAATACTGTGATCCACTTGAGTCACCTCCAAACATCACCTCCTTTTTATACTGTACCTTTCCATATAAGCAATACGATAGCTGTTATAACTTCTCACTATCCAAGATACCAAATAATCCTTTCAGGTGAGCAGTGATTGACTTGTACTGCCTACAATTCAGCAGACTACTCTCTGCTCATTCTGTAATCTCCACAATGTTAGGGATGCCAAATTCAGACTGTGAGACTACTTTGTGGAACACCTACATTTAGTCAACAAAAAACAACCTCAGGTTTTGTCACATTTGTCATTTCAGTTCTCTGCTTTGCTCCTATCCTGTTCTTAGCATTTAAGTGTTTTAATAAAGCTCAATAAAAAGCTCAAGGACTAGTAGCTCACCTTTAATTCAGCACTTCAACTGGGCACTAGTTCAATAATTCATGAGTTTAACAATTTTAGATCATAACCCCTTGTCAACTTTGCTCATGTTTGACCAACTTGATTAAATTTTTCAAAGGGGTGACCAGGTATGTATACGAGGATGATGCTTTTGATGTATCTTACTTGCACTTCAGCAAAGATTTTGATAAAGTCTGGCATGGGAGACTGATAGCATGGGTAGCAGAAAGCAGACATTGATGGTTGAGTGGTGTTTTTCCAATAGGAAGTATTGGGGTCCTTGCTGTTTATGATTTATGTAAATGATTTTGACTTGAATATTTGATGGTTGATCAGTAAGTTTGCAGATAATACAATAATTGGTGGGGTGATAAATAGTGAGGAGGATGGCCTTAGACTACAAGGATATATGTACGCAGGTCCGATGGGCTGACTGGTGGCAAATGGAATACATTCCAGATAAATATGAAGCAATACACTTGGGCAGGACAACTAAGGCAAGGGTATGAACAGTAGAGCCCTGGGAAGCACAGTGGTTCAGGGGTAACTTGTTGTGCTTATATATCAGTCCCTCAAAACAGTGTTTCAGGTGGCACATGGGATACTTGCCATTTTTGCCTTTATGAGCTGAGACATACAGTTTGAGAGCAGGAGGTTATGCTGGAACAGAACAAAACATTGGTTAACCCACAGTATTACGTGCAGTTCTGGAATTCTTATTATACAAGGAATGTGATTGCACTGGACAAAGTGTAGAGGAGAATTCCCAGGATGTTACTTGGGCTGGAGAGTTTCAGTTATGAAGAGATATTGAACAGATTGGAATTGTATTCTTTAGGGCAGAAGGAATGAGGGGGAACATGATTGAGATGTATAAAATTATAAGGGGCATAGATAGGGTAGACAGAAACAATCTTTTCCTTTTGATAGAAGGATCAATGATGGGGGCGTAGATTTAAGGTAAGGGGCAGAGGTTTAGAGAAGATGGGAGGGTAGTGGGAATCTGGAATCATTGTAAGAGTGGTAGAGGCAGAAACACTAATAACATTTAGAAAGAATTTAGAGGCACATTTGCAGTGCCAAGGCATACGAGGTTAAGGGCCAAATTTTGGAAAATGGGATTAGAACCATTAAGTGATTATCTTTTTAACCAGCATGGACACGATGGGACAAATGGCCTTTTCTGTGATGTAGGTCTCGGTGACTATGTCTCTAAATGCTCTGGGGACACTAGTTCAAATCACAGAAAGGGGTGGAATTTAAACTAAATTAATAAATCTGGAGTATAAAGCTAATCTCAGTAATGTTGCTATGAAACTATCATGATGTTCTAAAAATCTATCTGGATTAATAATGTACTTTCAGGAAGGAAAGCTACCATCCTTACTCAGTCTGGTTTACAATGACTCTAGATTTACAGCCAAGTGGCTTGGCTTTTAACTCCCTCTGAAATCACCTTCCCAAACCATTCAGTTAAAGGGGAATTAGAAATTGGCAACAAATGCTGGCCTGGTCAGTGACATCATATCTGATGACAGAGTAAATCATTATAATATCATGGCTTATCTACATCCTCACTCCATCTATCCACCTTGCTTCTAGATATCCTTGCTGAACAAAAATCTATTACATTTTATCTTTTGAAATTTCCAATTCATTTAGCCTTGAGAGCTTTTGGAGGTGGGGTGAGCCTTTAAAAAACAAAATATAATTGTGTAACGTTCAGTAGAAATGTGTTTCCAAGTGATACAGATTTACACTAACATGTGTGAAGAAGTGCTTCTTGACATCATCTCTGAATAGTTTAAGATTAGAATAATACCAAATTGATCACCCTCAATCTTTGAGACTTAGGGGAGTGCAACCCAAGTCTATGCAACCTACAAAGGCCAATATATCCTTGTTGAGATATACTGCTGGTCTGCTACATTAAAATACTGTACTTCAAAGTACAATAGAAACACAATTTCAACTATTATTTCAAAAACCTACAATGAGAATCCATGCTAATATGATGCTGATTCAGAGGTGACTTATCTACCATAAAAGCGGAAATGTTGTTCACACCTAAGCCATTTCTACTGACCACTTGGGTTCCGATGAAGAATCATTTTGGATGAAACGTTAACTTCTTTTCTCTCCACAGACGCTGCTAGACCTGGTGACTTTCTCTAACATTTATTGATTTTATTTCAGATTACCAGCATCTATGGCATTTTGCTTTCATTAACCAACCTGCTGTGATCAATAGCATGTGTCCTCTGATGAAGTGACAGTGGTTTAATCCGATACTGATGGACCTGGCAGGTCTTAGGCTGGAGACGTGGGGTAATATAGGCTTGTAGTGTTCCATGTTGTCCTTCTATGGAACGAATCTATAGAAAGAACATAAAATTAACCCTCCAGAAAGGTACACAATGATCTATAGCCTTTAAAATCAAAGTTAAAACTACTACTGCATGGTGAACCTCACTGCAACTACAAATTGATGCTAAAGTCTTGAATAATTTTTAAGAATGTGGAGAAGAAACAAAATATAATTGTGTAACTTTCAGTATAAATGTGTTTCCAAGTGTCTCACCTTAAATTAATACAGTGGTACTTCTGGAAAAATAAATATTCTAGTATGAAAATATATTTTCTCATTTCCTTTTACTTAATCAAAATCTGAACCTTAAGAAAGATTGCCATCCATTTAGAGCTTCTCAATTCCATTTTAAGACCTCATTAAAGGAGATTGAGGTTCGTGCAAGGAGACTGGAAGTTATAACGTAACTTTCACCACTTCAGGACATCTTAAAGTGCTTTATAACCAATGATGTACTTTTGAGATGTTATTTAAGCAGAAGTCAATTTGCAGAAACAGCAATTTCATAATGACCAAATGATGTCATTATAATGCAGCTGAGACAAATAATTTGCTAGAACAGTGAAATGACATCTGCTCTTCTTTGAAAAGTATCATTGGATCATTTATGTCCATGAGATCAAAATAGTTAATATCTCATCTGGAACTAAATATGTACACAAAAATAGCATAAATGTAAAAATTAAAATCTGAATATCGGCAAACGAACAGTGGATGTACAGCAAGATACAGATCCAACCTAGACAGTCTCACTGCCATAAGCTAGTTGTGACTAGTTAGAAAAGGAGTGTAGATAGAAACATTGGAAGAGACACTGAATGGATTAAATTAGATCTCAATTGACTTGTGACCTAGCTTCATAGATGTTTTTATCCATACTCCTTAATAACTTTGTTAATTTTAAATCTGAGATCTGTTAAGTAATGGATCCAGCATAAATTTAGATCTGTGGAACAGAGTTCCAAGCTTCTAACAACCCAAAATGTTAACTTTGTTTTTTCTTTCACTGATGCTGCCATACCTGTTGGGCTTTTCCGGCAACTTTGTTTTTGATCCACTTCTATCCCTTGTACTCTTGATTTCTCCATATAAAGGCCAGTATTCAAATAAACTTTTGAGAACTTTCTGTATTTATTCAGGACATTTTAATGAACTATTAACAACTCCCCAAGTCCCTTGTGATCTTCATTACTTCTAGAAAAATATTTGTCCATCTTTTTTAGTGGATGACTTTATAACTGTCTTTAATGAAACTCAATTGCCATAGATCACCTGTAATTTTATGGGACAATGCTTTCAATTTTTTTTCATTTTTTTCTTTTATTCATTCATTCATTCACAGGATGAGGGCATCGCTGCCAGGCAGCATTTATTGCCCATTCCTAGTTGCCCAGAGGGCAGTTCAGAGTCAACCACATTGCTGTGGGTCTGGAGTCACATGTAGGCCAGACCAGGTAAGGATGGCAGTTTCCTTCCCTCAAAGATATTAATGAACTGGATGGGTTTTTCCGACAATCAACCAATGGATTCATGGTCATCATTAGATTCCTAATTCCAGATATTTTATTGAATTCAATTTCCACTATCTGCCCTGGCAGGATTCAAACCTGGGTCCCCAGAATGTTCTGGGTCTCTGGATTAATAGTGCAGCGATAATACCACTAGGCCATTGCCTCTCCCACCAGCTTCATCTGTAGCTAACAGGCTCTTAGAAGGGGCTTTATTAAATGTCTTTTGGACAGCCATGTAAATAACATCTAAAGTCATTCTCTTACCCACTACTTGAGTTACTGCATCAAAAGCGCAATAAAGTATAATCAAAAAACTATTTCTGATCAGGTGAAAATTTTTCAAGATCGTCAGTCAACCTCTATTGTGACTAGAATCTAATAAAATTTCCCAATTATACAAATTAGACTAACTGGGCAAAATGTTGCTTGTTTTCTCCTCTTGTTCTTGTTATATTGCAGAATGGTGTATGTAATTTTCCAACATTAAAGGAGTGGTCCCAAATTTAGAGAATTTACAGCATTATATTTCTGTCCACAGCAATGTGGTTCTCCCCTAAAATTTTAAAATTTGGAAATAGAAATTCAATCAAGGGGATTGGTCATTATTTGTGCCATGATTTCCCTCATTATTGTTATTGGTGAATTCCTGTTCTCAATTTCATTTTAGTTTCCGTAGCTTGTCTGAAAAGTACTGCCTCAACTGTAAGTACTGATGGAAAAAAGTCAAAATTTTCATCATTTCCTTGATTTCAATGGACCCATATTACTCCTATGCACTTTTTTCAAGTTGTCAAGTTGTTTGTGTGATTCAAGCATCCTTGCAAGTCTCTTTTCATATTTCACTTCTGTAGTTTTTACCACCATCATAATTTTTTTTGTCTTGATCGCTGTTTCTTGCATCTTTTCCATTTATCAGGACCCATGCTATGATTTGCACTTCATTTTAAAGTTGATGTTTCAACCCACCTCTTCAACTGTCCTTTACTTTTTTTGATATAAGAGCTCATGCCCCTTAGGGATATAAATTTGTACTATATCACACGCAATTATTTTTAAACATGATTTATCGATCATTGTTGTTTGACCAATTAACAGATTTCTCTCTCCTGGCTTAATTATTTAATCATAGAATAGTGTATAATTTGACTCAATAACACAAATCTACATTTTTGATATCAAAAAGCATGCTTAGGCCTTAAGTGCATTTTTGGGGCTTTAATTGCATTGGGAATCAACCTCAAGAAATTAGCTCAGAATCACATGTTATGCTTGCTTTTAAGTCATTGTGTGGGATCAAGTGATCTGGGACATGTTGCCAAAACATGTAGGAGTTTGAAGACGTATTGTAATTTAGATTATTTACAATTTTGTACCTACTTTTTAAGTTTCAAATTTTCTTCAAGCTCCTTCACAAAAGACAATTAGAGATAGAATTTCTGTGCTCGCCTTGCCAGTGACACTCAAATTCCATGAATACCCCTTTACAAGTATTGGAGGCCTAAAACATTTTTTAAATGTATTCACAGGATGAGGGCATCGCTAGCTAGCTACCTATCTCTCACTGCCCAGTGGACAGTTGAGAGTCAACCACATTGCTGTGAGTCTGGAAACAAGTCTAGGCCAGTTTCCCTCCCTCAAAGGCATTAGTGAACCAGATTGGTTTTTCCAACAATCGACAATGGATTCACAGTCAGCATTAGACTCTTAATTCCAGATATATGTTGGATTCAAATTCTACCATCTACCGTGGTGGGATTTGAACCTGGGTTCCCAGAAGGTTATCTGGGTCTCTGGATTAACAGTCCAGTGATAATACCACTAGGCCATTGCCTTCTCAACAAAGCTCCCAACATCCTAATGACACAAAGTAGGAAAGTAAATTGTGAAGAGGGCACAGAGTCTGCAAAGGGATTTAAATCAGCCAGGTGAGTGAAAAATAAGTTGGCAGAAGGAGGATAATATGGGAAACTGTTCACTTATCCACTTTGGCAGAAAGGAAAAAATAAGGGTATTATTTGAATTGAGAAACACGACAGAACTCTACAGCATAGAGAGACCTGACTGTCTTGGAGTATGAATCACAGAACAACAGTAATCAGACACATCAAATAATCAGAAATGCAAGTAGAATGTTGCCATTTATTGCAAGGGGAAAATGAGAATAAAATTGGGGAACTGTTGTCACAGCTGTACAGGGTCGCTCTGAAATTGCACCTGGAGAACGGTGTGCAGTTTTGGTATCCTTAATTAAGGAAGGTTATAGCTACATTAGAAACGGTCCTTCAGTCAGAGAGGGCTTACGCAAGAGGGCTTACAGTGGTTGCAGTTCAGAGGAATAAGAGGTAATTTTACTGAAACATTTAGAATATCCCAAGGGATTTGAGAGAGTGGATGCTGGGATGTTTCCTCTTCTGTGATGTTGATAAGTAGGAAATTCAATTTCAAAATTGGAGAACCCCAAATTTTAAAGCCTAAAGATGAGAATGTTTTTGTCGGTGGCGGGGGAGCAGGGCACCAAGAAACACAACCAATTCTCACTTGTCTCCCTACACATGAAAAATGAAGGATATGAATTCGACTGGGACAACACATCCATAATCGCACAAGCCAAACAGAGGCACACCAGGGAATTCCTGGAGGCCTAGTATTCTGGCAAGAACTCCAGCAGCAAACATTGAATTAAACCCTGTGTACAAACCACTGAGAAAGAGAACCAGAACTGGTACCAAACACCCCAACAAACTGAGGCATATAAATAGCAAGCAGGACAGAATACCAACACTTCACTGGAGGTGCACTGATGATGTTATTTAGCAAGGTGACAAAATGTTTGCAACCAAACTCACCAGCTCGGCCAGCATGTCTACAAAGGGTATATTACAAGCCTGGTGAGAGATAGATTTGAAGGAGTCTCTTAAAGTCAAAAGCATTGCAAACAGGTGAGGAGATATGCCAATGATATTCCAGAGCTTGAGGGCTAGGCGAGTGAAGGCACTGTCGCCAATGGTGGAGCAATTAAAGCGGTCAGAATTAGAACTGCACAGGTATCTCAGAGGGTTGAGGGCTAGAGGAGATTTGATAATAATGTGTTTTAAAATTATGTGACTTGACCTGGAGCCAATGTAGGTCAGTAAGCACAGGTATGAGTAGGAAAAGGGGCCTGCTGGAGTCAGATTACAGAGCTCTGAATGACCTCAATTAACTCAACAAGTAAAAGGAATTATTGCATGGACTTTAACAGAAGCCAGCAATGAATCAATAATTTGGAAATTATTTAGAAATACTTCAATAAGATGAAAAATGCTGCATGATATGTAAGGGTCATGTCTTATAGAAAGGTGTGAATCAAAAGGATTAGCAAAATAAATTCAAGTGGCAGGAAAAATTGCTGTGTTTCCTGAGCATTGCATTATAGATGCTGGAAGTAGGAACAGAAACAAAACGCAAGAAACACACAGTAGTTCTGTCAGCAAGAACTGGATTTACCCATTTGTAGTACCTTTAGTTCCAACCTGGTGGTATTTGCTTGGCATCGATAAGTTGCCAGAAGAAAGTTGCCATTCTGTTGATAAAAAAAATAATAAATTATATATATTATACATACACAGACATACATAAACGGAAGCTATTTGATTCATTTTTTCTGGATGCGTCTAAACTATTCCTACTTACCCAATCTTTAATCAGAGACCAGTAAGCTAACGATGCTTCAAATATTTGTCATTTTTCAACTGAAAAGATACCATCCTTTCTGCCTCAAGACCTTCTATTGCAGCAACTCCAATCTCAACAACCGCCCATGAAAAGAAATGTCTGCTAACCTTTATTCTCACTCACAGGTAACCAACGGCCCTTGTTACTTATGCATCATCTAGAATAAATAGTCTTTGTCCAGTGACATGTAGGGACCTTTTAAAGAAGCTTTTAAAGAAATACTACCCAAATCTGAAGTTGTATCTTCATAACTATACGTTCCCATGTCTAGAATAATCCTGAAGTTTAGAGATCACTAGTTTTTAATATCCTTTCTATTATGGGGTGTCTAAAAATCACACAGCTCTAGAAATTCCGCAGAACAGCTCCTGCTGCAACTTTGCCAGAGGTTCAATGGAAGTGGGGCTTCCACTACTCATTCAACAAGTATATGGCAGAGAAGCAGGTGAGTAACTCCAAGGAAATAATAAGCCAAGCACTTTAACTGTGTAGTTCTAAATGTATACAAAACATTGTTGCTCTGGCATTCTATGATTTTATCTGATATTTGCACTTATAAGGAATTTCTATGTCTTTTCATCATAAATAAACAATACCATACCGATGCATGCTAAATTGCATTTGTGTTATACATCCCTTTTTCCTGTTATTCTGAAGCCTGTTTGCCAAACTCCCTTTCTTCAGTTTACACAGCAAGTTTTTAAGATTATGGATTTAAGGAGTTTTTCCTCCAACTGTTGAAAAACTAAAGTTAAACATTATACTCTTCATTTTCCTCTTGAAGAAGTCTCACTATTTGCCAATCTAACAGCGTAATATATATGTAGTTAAGCAAGATAGTGAAATTGTGACTAGACTCTAGTGTTTTCCTGCCCAAATGTATGCTGTCAGGATCCAGGAACTTCTTCATTTTACGTCTTATAATTTTGATTTGGTTGGTCTAGTTAGAAATATTTATTGTTCCATTTCCTCCTGTGGAAAAAACTTACATTCACACTTCCCACTTTATTTGTGAAAACCATTGCAAAATATTTAGTTAACAGGTCTGAAAGTTTAGGTCCCTTCATTCAAGAACAGTGGCAGTAGTGTTAAAAGCTAACCTAGGAACTGAATACACCGGATTGATTCTTTTTTTAAACCAGCAATTAAGACAGCGATGTAAGTGGCAGCAGGAATGAGGGAACAAGACTTGACATTTCTTCATCTGGTATCCAACAAAAGATCATGAGACAGCTGCACTGAATAATTTAAGTATATTCATTTGTCACTTGGCCAAAGTAGGGAACAGATAGCAGCCTCGTCCGGATTGTGATCCAGAAACCCAGAAATGTTGCCAGGATTATTTAAAGTAATTTGCTGTTTCCTCATATATATTGGGTGCCAGTGTTGTCGTCATAACTTTGTATTCCATAATCAGACTTCCACCTTAAACTGAGAGCAGTTCTGCCCACTCGAGCTATTCTATTACATGCCTTTAAAAGCTCTTACTATTTCCTCTTCTATTATGTACTAGTCTTTTTTCTATCCTTCCAATCTCCCTTTTACTTACTTAATAACCTTTGTATATTCCTTAGGTTTTTTCATTATTGTTAAACTTAATTTTATTGTAAACTTCCCAACAACCAACAGAATGGATTGCTCCTTTACCCTTTGGACTTAGATGCATCCGTTTTTACCTTTTGTTTCTATTGAATCTATTAGTGAATCCAGGAGCTCCAACAAGCATTCATAATCAGATTACATCTCACAACTCTGTCAACAAAGCAGATTAGCAGCTGGACCAACACCTATTCTGCCGGGTGGTCTCATGATGAATGCCTGGTTGAACACAAAAACTCCGAAACTAAGCAAAACGTTTGCATGGCTGCAAAGAGGACAGCTGGCTTTGTTTACCTGACAGTTTGATGAGCTTTTAACACACTTCCCTCTCTTTGAAGTGTTTTCTCAATGCCTGTTTTTCTAAGAGTGTGTTTTTAAAATCTGATTGAAATGTTCATTTTTTTAAACTTGGCACTGTTACCAAATAACTGATAAATTCTATACCAAATAGGGTGAGGGGCATGGGAAATTGAAATAGATAGAGGTGGGTGAGTGTTAAGGGCTGGAGGGCCTAACAACTATGTTTAGATCTAGGCTGATATCCCAATAACGGAGGCAGGACTTCCAAGCTGCTAGCCTGAACATCTGCCACCTCAAACCAGCCTTGGGAACCCGCATCCTGACTCCAACATGTACTCAACTCACAGAGAACAAACCTCCAAGTAAATGGGCTAATTTTCTAAAATCGGGAATGCGATACCAGCAATTGTTCTAACAGACAATGAAACTTCAGTCCAAAATGTCACTCAACAGAGATAAACAATATCCTCTGCAGTAGCAACATCTTTTTTGAATGCTGAATCTGATCAGTCAACAAATTACGATAAACATTACTTGCCACCATAATGCTATGCATTCAGCTAAATTCAAAGCTGGATCAGAATTTGGATTCATGATCAGTATGTAAAAGTTATCACTTGGATAAACCAAAGTCCCAGTTTTCACAGTGAAATATGTGGCAGGTAATAAGAATCCAATATCTGCATTCAAAGCAAATAAGAAAGCAAACCTTAAGTGTTTGAATTTATTAACTTTTTTTAGAATGAAGTAACTTTGCAATAACTTGTACTTATGTCTTACCTCTGCATCACATCCACTGAAGCTGACCACTGCTGAATTTTTGTCCACATCCAATAGATCTATTGGGACATCACTCTGTGCACAGAAATAAGCAAGTCGAACAAAATTATCAGGCTTATTGCCCAAACATCAAAACCAATTTTACTGCTGAAAAAGAAGCTGAAATTTTTTATCTTGAACTTTTTGGGACAGAACTGCAAGAATACCAAAACTGTATAATTGTTGATTGGTTGAAGCTTTCCCACAAAGAATGCACCAAAGAAAAAAATATTTCCCAAGCTTTTGCTTAAACTCAAACCAGACCTATTGACAATGGCTGAGCCATTGCCATTGGGTATGCACCATGGAACAATGGTATAAGGGACTGCGTAAATAATGTAAAATATCTCAGATTTCTATCTATAGCATGTGACTGTCCTAAACAATCACAGTTTCTTTTACCTGTAGTAGTACATTGTCGATAGCTGTCTGCACTTCTATGGTGAGACTATAGCTCGCATCATCACGATTCAGAGTAAACTTATCATTCACACTAAAGACAGGCACCGCTGAAACTGCAGCACTCGATTGCGCTGACTGCTGGTATTTCTCACGCTCTTGAAGTACCTTCATCTGTAACTGCTCCAACTCTACCCTAATGGAGAAACATGTTCTGCACGGTCAGTTGTATTCAAGATTTCAAAGAATTGGGTAAGAGATCATTGATAAAAATCGTATTTTTCATCTTTCCTAAAAGCTATAAAAGACTTCTGAAGAACTAATAAATCAACTCAAGGGTATATTACTAAAAGAGGTCAGATATCCTACTGGAACATTTCATACAGTAAAACTGGGCTATTATTTCAAGATGAGGTCGACAAAATTTAATCTGTATTATCGTAAAAGGGGCATATTTTTAAGGTGAGGGGATAAAGATTTAAAAAGGACATTGGGGAAATTTTTTGTTTTTACACAGAGAGTGGTTTGTGTGTTGAATGAACTGCCAGACAAAGTGATGGATGCAGGTACAGTTACAACATTTAGAAGACATTGGCAGGTAATAAGAATCCAATATCTGAATAAGAAAACAAACCTTAAGTGTTTGAATTTATTGACTTTTATTAGAATGAAAATAACTTTGCAATAACTTGTACTTACATCTTACCTCCGCATCACATTGACTGAAGCTGACCACTGCTGAAATTTTGTCCACATCCAATTGGTCTACTTATCTATTCACGAACAGGAAAGATTTGAAGGGATATGGGCCAAGTGCAGGCAGGTGGGACAAATTTAGTTTGGGAACATCGTTGAACTGAAGGGTCTGTTTCATGCTGTACACCTTTATGATTCTCTTCCACTTAATTGAAACAAAGACATGGAAATACACAAAGCATAGATAGAATCGGTTGAAGAGCCAACGATTTGTATATGTTTACTTGTGCTTCATGGGAGGTGGCAGATATCAGCAACGCCACATTGATTGTTCTAAAAAGAAAGGATAACCGAGGTTCTATAATGCAGTTTTACAATAACTTGCCTAGTTTCTCAAATTCAAGTTCAATTTCAATCTTGAAAGACCACTATTACATTATCTAGGATTCAGCAGTATGACACAATGCTGGTCTACAACTTGAAAGCCCCAAATAGTAGTTCCCCTCAGGACACTCACCATTCAGAGTTGGAAGTATATCACCCTTCCTTCAGTGTTACTGGCTCAAAATCCTGGAACTAACAGCATTGTGGGTGTACCTACACCAAATGGACTACGGTGGTTCAAGAAAGTAGATGACCGCCACCTTTTCAAGTGCAACTAGGGATGGGCAATGAATGCTAGTCCAACCAACAACCTCCACATCCCATGGAAATACTGGAAATACTCAGCAAGTCAGGCAGCATCTGTACAGGAAGAAACAGATTTGATGGCCAGAATATTGTAAGAAAGTCTGAGGTCCCACTGTCATGGTTGAAAGCAGGTCCTGAGCCTACAGGTGGACAGAATCCCAGATAGGATCTTGCCAGGAGTCAATTAAGAAGCTACCACCAGATCTCATGTCCACATGAGGCTGGTATCCGGTCTCTCAAAACTGCCTGCTCAATCAGAAGGCTGACAGTTCAGCAGTATTGTTAACAGAAGGGTCACTGTTAAGGCTGCAGGAAGGAGATGGTGTCTCTATGTTGTAGTGTTTGCAAATAAGAGTTTAGATTGCTTTTTAAAATGTGCAAGGGTCAAGTGGATAGGTCCCAGTAATTGAAGTAGTGAACCTTCTAGCAACAAAGAACAGCACGTTTGAACACTACACTAGTACTTCAGACCTGATATTTATGACTTTATTCTGCATCTCCTGGTTCAGCTTCAGATCATCAGAAGTCCCTGCCTCTCTCTGAACTGGCTCAGTTGTTAGACCCATCACCCAGCCTAAAAACCAAACATATGAAAAGCAAATATCAGCACAAAAGACAGTCATTCCTAAAACACCATTCATGATATAAACCCATACAAATCACTGCATGCAAGAAACTGAAAAGAAAATTTAAATAGAGCTCATATTTATCATAGATAAAATCAGCCATTATTAAGAATTCTAGGTTTCAACTGAAATTATAAAGGTCAGTTCTTTTTGTAAACCAGAAAATGTTTACTGAATACCATTACATTTATATTAAAACGCAACAAACATCCAGCAGATAATGTTCCCATTATCAATGTTCAGAAGTGTGTTGGGTAGGTCTTTTATTTTGGTCATTTTTACCCTTCCATTTAATTGAAATAAAGACATGGAAATACACAGAACTGTTTGTAAAAGGAAGTATTATGAACTTGATATCATGCATTCCTTCAGATGGATTTAGACAGAACACAAATGTACACACAAGTTAGGAATTTATTCAGTTGCTTCTAATGCATCCTTCCCTTCCCTATGCCCACCAAGCTTCTCCTAAGGTGAACTAGCATGAACCAACATATTTTTCTTGCTTATCCATTCATGCTTTCTCCAAGACCATCTTGTCCCTGAGATTAATCTCCAAGTCTCAGCTCTATTCTCACATTCAACTTCCTTTCCTGATCCATGTGCTCACAGATATCATAGATATTTCCAACCTCCTGAATGTGTTTGAATCATCCTTGCATCAAAAGTACTAAATACCAACCCTTCCTTTCCTCTACAAAATACTTCAACATTTGATAATCTCTCAGATTTATGGTCAATTTCCTGCAATCCATATGTGAACATCTCCAAACATGTTTTTGTCTTCAATGCTTGCCAAAGTCAAAAAATACATCCCCCATGTTGTACTATCCCTTCCTAATCCTCAACCTGTCTGAGTATCTGACAAGGCAGATCACAACATCATCCTCAAATACCTTTCCGACATTTTCAAGCAGTGTTCAAACTGTTGTTCTTGGGTCTTAGTCTTTCCAATTCAGCTGTAGCCACAGAATTTCTTACAATAGCTTCTCTTCCAACCCTGGAGTACAGCCTTAGGAGTTCCCAAGTATTTATTTTTCATCCATTTATCTTTATCATCTATACACTGCCCCTTGGCAATATCATTCAAAAACAACAAGTTAGATTTCAAAGTTCTAAGGAAGGGTCATAGGACCTGAAACGTTAACTTTGTTTTTTCTTTCACATGTCAGATCTGCTTGGCTTTTCCAGCAACTTTGTTTTTGTTCCTGATTTACAGCATCTGCAGTTTTTTCAGTTTTTAATGTTAGATTTCAAGTGCAGAATGCTGCCTGCTCTACATTTCTGCCTCCTCTAAACCTGTCCTGTATGTTGTAAGACTTGTTCTGCATGAGCCAACATTTTCTATATTTAACCAATAGTGGAAATACTGAACACTACATACTCCATTTTCTAGCCAATAATTCCGTATCTCCCCAGTCTCAGATTTTGTCCATATCCTAACTCACACCTAATTCCAAACACTATGGTGGCCTCTTGGTCCAGCACGGCAGCATTCTGGTCTGGCGCAGACTTCCAGTCTCAAGATGGTTCCAGAGCAGTGTCTTGGTTTCAAGAATTGAAGCTTGACACCATCTAGAGTCAAGGCCCAGTGTGGACTACAGGCTAGGTTCCAGCATGGACTTGGTAGGAGGGACTGTTATTCTGAATTTTTTGTTTTAGTTTTATAATTGATTCCTATGATCTGCAATGCTGGACTCATCACTTTTTTATCTTGCTAATTTTTTTTTCTAAGATTTTGTAATTTAGAACATGTACCTTGATTGTAAGATGGCACCATAAGTGGAAAACTGTAAACTTCTCATTTAACTACATGTGACAATAAAGATAATTTTAATTCTATTCACCACTGTACTCAATGATCTACACTGGCTTGGGGTCATTAACAGTTTAATTAAAAAGTTCTAATTCTAATATTAAAAGCTTTCACTGGCCTCTGTCCTTCTTATACCTTTAATCTTCCCTAGTTTAAATACCTCCAATAGTTCTGCATCCTCCTATCTGGCCGTTAAGCTTCACTCTAACATTGACAATTGTGTTTCCAGTAAGCTAGACTTTAAGGTCTGGAATTCCTTTTCACACTTGCTTTTCACCTCCTCACTTCCCTCTCCATTAAAACCTAGATGTTTGATAAATTAAGACAGTCATACCAAATATAGCCACCTCCCCACCTTTGGCTCAGTATTAATTTCTGTCTGATCACAATCCTGTTAAGAGACCTGGCATGTTTAACTGCAGTAAAGATGCTATATAAATAATGTCACTTTTAAATGGTAGAATATAAACATTTAAAATATTTTGGAATTAATTTTTGTGCAGGACAAGGTAAGACATTAGTGTGTTCTAATCACTAATTAAGGTGTAAGTGAAGTTGCATTTTTAATCACTATTGTGGCCATAGTTCTTGCCATTTAGAACTAGACTAAGCTGACACAAATTCAGTTCTCAAGACCTAGCCACAATACTAACAGACTATTTTATTGCTTGGAGTAGCATAGCAAAGCACAATCCTGACTTTAATTAACATTCACATATACATATTTTCTGGAAACATCAGTCATGTGTGAAACCACAGCTGATACGCTCCCTTGGCCAGATACAATGACAACAACTGCACTATTGACCAGCTGAGATTAAATACTTAATTCAAATGATTAGGTTCAATGTGGTTCAGTAACAGTTAGCCAATATATTTGGATATTGAGGAGGTTGTACAGATCAAATTTTTTTTCCCTAAAGTGTGATCAATTCAAAAATGGAAAATATATTTTCTTACCTGTGTATGTTGCAGTCAAAACTTCATCATAACCCTCTTTGCCAACACACCCTCCTTGAATAGAAGTGATGCTTTCAGCCAAAATCTAGAATGTGTAATTACACACAAAAATATAACTTTTGTAAATGCTCCATAAATATTTTACAGCATACCTCTTTATATCCCAAAGTAGATAAAAAAATTCATTTACTTGATGGAATTATTTCCCTTCTGAATAAGTTATCCATCTTTCCTTCCATGGAAATATTTAAGAAGGTTTAAACATCTCTATTAAGAAGTGCATAGGAGTAGCTTGAAAACACTATTCCAGTTCTTTTCCCTCCCAATAGCTAAGGAAACTAGTGAGGACATACTGCAACTGCAACACACCAGTAATGGAAGGGCTGGATGTCGATGGCATTAGTGCAGAACAATTCAGCTGTTATACCCAAAATGTTTTCATGTTTCTTAAGTAATGTTTCAGCAGTGCACAGACAAGTGATGGTACATCAGTACGATCCTGACTTGAGCTTTTTAGATGGAGGAGGGTTTTCAGAGATCAGTGAGAGTGTCATTAAATACAATGTAACAAATATTCTGAACATCTGCCCAGATCACAGGATAGATTGTAAGCTGATAGTCTAGGAACGGTAAGGCAATAAACTGAATTATCCACTTTCACAGCATGGGTGAAGATAATGAAATTGAAACAAGTAAAATTCAATCATTATCCTGCAAAATCATAGAATTATAGAATTGATAGGGAGTGGAAGGAGGCCATTCAACTCATTGGCACTAGCTAATTGAACCAGCACAGGCACAATCTCCTGCCTTTTCCCCATGTTCCTGCACACCATTTCTATCCAAATAATTAGCCAATGTCCTCAGCATGTTCCATACCCTAATAACGCACTGAGAGAAAACGTTTTTTCTTATATTGCCCTTTCTCCGTTTGTACATCACTTTAACGTTACGCCCTCTTTCTTTTTCCTTTTGCGAACAGGAACAGCTTCTCCCCATCTATACTGTCCATCCTGCTTCTGATTTGTAAAACTTTCAAATCTGCTCTCAGCTGCCTTCTCTACATGGAGAACAGTCTCAACTTCTTCAATCTACCTTCATGAGTAAAGTTCCCTATTCCTGGAGTCATTCTTGTAAACTGTTTCTGCACGCTTTCCGATGCATTCAGATCTCTCTTATAATGTGGCACATGCAATTGTACATAATACTTCAGCTGAGATCTAACAGTGTCCTGTACGAAGTTCAACATCAGCTCCTTGCTCTTGTACTCTATACACCTATTAATAAAGCCGAGAACACTATTTTTTATTAACTACTCGCTCCACTTGACTTGCAACCTTCAACAGTCTGTGCACACATACACACAGGTCCCTCTGAACCTACACACCCTTTAGAATTGCATTAATCATTTTATGGTCTTTCAATGCTTTTCTGACCAAAATGCATACATCACATTTCTCTGCACTGAAACAAATTTGTCACCTATTATGCCCACTCAACCAACTTGTCAATGTCCCTTTGGATTTCCATCCTGTCCTCTTAACAGGTTACAATTTTTCCAAATTTAGTGTCATCTGCAAACTCTGATATTGTCTCCTGCACACTAAGATCCAGATCATTAAAATAAAATCAGGAAAACCAAATTCCCAATACCGACCCCTGGGGAACTCTGCCTCAAATCTTCTTCCAACTCAAAAAAGTCCATCGTCCATCAGCCTGTGTTTCCTATCACTCAGCTAACTTTGTACCCATATTACTACTATCCCTGCTATACCATGATCTATAATTTTCCTTAGAAGGCTGTTGTGTAGCACCGTATCAAACGTATTCAGAAAATCTACATATACGACATCAACTGCGTTACCCTCACCAACCGTTTCTGCTACCTCTTCAAAAGAAACTAACAAATAAATTAAACACAATTTCCCCTTTAGAAATCTGTGCTGACTCTTCCTAATCAACGCCCAAGTTTCCTTGTGATTAATAATTCTATCCAGAATAATTATTTCTAGATGTTTTTCCACCACCAAATTTAAACTAACTGGTCTATTATTGCTGGGATTATCCTTACAACCTCTCTTGAACAAGGCCATTATGTTCGTAATTCTCTAGTCTTCAGAGGCCAGGGAAGACTGAGAGATTATGGCTAGCGCTTCTGCAATTTCTACCCTCACTTCCTTCAAAATCCTTGGATGCTTCTCATTTGGTCCCAGTACCTTGTCAAGCGCGAGCAAACTATCCAATACTTTTTAATTTTGAACCCTTTTAGTGACAAAATTTCCCCCTCTGTCACCATGGCTGGGCAGTATCCCCTTCTTTTATCGAGTCAAATGCACAGTATTTATTTAACTCTTCAGTCATGCCTCTGCATTCTTGTGTCAATTCCTCTTTTGGTTTCAGATCAGTCCTAAAATAATGTCTCTTTTAAAACTAAAACAGAAATGTTAAAAACACTCACCAGATCAGTGATTATCTAAGCAGATAAAACACTTTTATACTTCAGGTAAAGACACTTCAGCAGAACAGATGAGCATTTAAAAAGAAATGGAACAAAGACAATGGGCATGGAATCAAAACACAAAAGCACCCACACAGATAATGTTAAGAACTTTAAACATGGGACATCATAAAGCAACATGAAATAAATTAAAACATGGATACCCAAAACGTTCCAAACCAGTTAGCCAACATTGCAGAAAACTGCTTAGCTAGGGAAGGTCTTCAAAAAGCAGGACTAATTCAATCCACCCAATTAATGTTGCAACAATCACCTCCACCATCAATAAAGTGATGGAAGGTGTTGTCAACAGTGCTATGGAACAGCACTTACTCAGTAATCTGCTTACCACTGCTCAGTTTGGATTCCACCAGGGCCACACAGCTTCATACATTATCACATTCTCGGCCCAAGCAGCTGAATTAGAGAGCTAAGAGGAGAGTGATTGCCCAAGATATCAAGGTAGCATATGACTGAGTCTGGCATCAAGTTTTCATGGCAAAACCAAAGTCACTGAATTCAACAGAAACCTGGCTGGAATCATACCTAACACAAAGGAAGATGTTTGGAAATCATCACAGCCCCAGAACATCATTACAGGAGTTCCTCAGAATAGTGTCTGACACCTAAGCATCCTCAACTGCTTCATCATCTTGGTAGGAAGGTCATTAAAGTAAAAAATTGGGACATTTGAAGTTAATTACACATTGTTTCAGTATCTGCGGTGTTGAGAATATTATTAAAGTCAGTGTCCACATATATCCAGGACAACATTCAGGTTTGGGGTAATAAGGGGGAATAACATTCGTACTACGTAAGTGTCAGGAAATGACCAGACCCAATAAAAAAAATCTTATCAATTCTCTTTCATGCTCACGGGGATTACTGCAATTGGTGTAATGCCCTTGAGCATCAAAGAGAATTAATTAGATTCTATCATCACTGATTAGATACTATCGTCAACATCCTGGAATTACCACTGACCAAAAACACAACTGGACCAGCCACCTAAAAATTTTAGTTACAAGAGCAATCCTGAAGCTAGGATTTCAGGGACAAATAACTCATCATCTGACCTCTCAAAAGTCTGGGCACTATCTTTAAGGCAGAAGTCAGGATTTTGATGGAGTATTCTCCATTTGCCTGGATGAACGTGCTTCAACACTACCTAGAAAAGCTTAACATCACCCGGGCTCAGTCCTCAGTTGGCACCCATTCACCACTTTAAATAACTATCCCTCCATTAGCAGTGCATAGTAGCACTGGTGTGCACTATCTACAGATTTATTGCAGCAGCTGATCAATATTCCTTCAAGGGCACTTTTCAAACCAGTGATCTCCACCACCAAGTAGGAGATTGCTGGCTTATTGGAATACCCCCACCTACAAGTTCCAAAGCATGATCTTGATTTAGAAATAAATCACCATTCCTTCAATCTCACTGACTCAAAGTTTATCAAGTCCATTAAAGCACAATGGGTTTACCTCCACCACATGGACTGCAACAGTTGAAGAAAGCACTAGATATCACTTTCTCCAGGGCATTTAGAAATGGGTAATAAATGCAAGTCTGTTTGTCATTTTTATAAATGACCTGGATGAGGGCGTAGAAGGATGGGTTAGTAAATTTGCAGACGACACTAAGGTCGGTGGAGTTGTGGATAGTGACGAAGGATGCTGTAGGTTGCAGAGAGACATAGATAAGCTGCAGAGCTGGGCTGAGAGGTGGCAAATGGAGTTTAATGCAGACAAGTGTGAAGTGATGCACTTTGGTAGGAGTAACCGGAAGGCAAAGTACAGGGCTAATGGTAAGATTCTTAGCAGTGTAGATGAGCAGAGAGATCTCGGTGTCCATGTACACAGATCCTTGAAAGTTGCCACCCAGGTTGACAGGGCTGTTAAGAAGGCATACAGTGTTTTAGCTTTTATTAATAGAGGGATCAAGTTCCGGAACCAAGGGGTTATGGTGAAGCTGTACAAAACTCTGGTGCAGCCGCACTTGGAGTATTGTGCACAGTTCTGGTCACTGCATCATAAGAAGGATGTGGAAGCTTTGGAAAAGGTACAGAAGAGATTTACTAGGATGTTGCCTGGTATGGAGGGAAGGTCTTACGAGGAAAGGCTGAGGGACTTGAGGCTGTTTTCATTAGAGAGAAGAAGGTTGAGAGGTGACTTAATTGAAACAAATAAAAAAATAAGAGGGTTAAGTCGTCATTGGACAAGCATATGGACGTACATGGAATAGTGTAGGTTAGATGGGTTTGAGATCGGTATGACAGGTCGGCACAACATCGAGGGCCGAAGGGCCTGTACTGTGCTGTAATGTTCTATGTTCTTGCCAGAGATGCTTAAATTCCTCAAATGATTAAAAAGATATGTGACAATTGCAGAAAAGTGTGCATATATTTATATATGTATTCTTAAATATATGCACATGTTATTGCAAGTATTGTAGATCACAAGGGGGCTAGTGACAAAATTAAACAGGCCTATACAAGTTAATGGAATAGACAGATTCATAGCAGATTAAACAAGGAGAGAAAAAGGATATATTTTGGTAGGAACAAGAAATGACAATATAACTGAAAAGATGCAACTCTAAACAGAGTTCAAGAGGAAAAAGATCTGGGGGTATATGTACACAGACTGTTGGAGACAGTAGGATAGACTGAGAAAGTTTACAGAAGTATACAGAATCCTGGCCTTTGTGAAAAAAAAATGCAAATACAAAAGCAAGCTAATCATCATGAACCTGTGTCTCAACTGGAATATTCTGTCCAATTCTAGGAACTTCTCTTGGGAAGGGTGTGAAGGCTATAGAAAGAGTACAGTAAAGATTACAAAAATGGTCCAGGAATGAGGGAATTCAATGATGGATTTAGATCAGAGAGGATTCAAAATATTGATGGGGGTGCTCAAGATCATGAATGGTCCAAACAGAGTATAAAGAGAAAACTGATCTAATTGGACATGTCAAAATAATTAAAGGTAACATGAGGGGCTGGACTTCATGGCACCCTATTTGGTTGTTTTCAGGAGGGGGAGTACACACACAACATTAGATAGCTTTCCCACCATATTCCTGTCCACGCTAACTGGTCTGCTGAATAAAAATGGGAGAGGACGGTGAGGTGTGGAAAAGAGTCACACAGTCCCACCCATCTTTAGGACTATTGAGCCCCTTAAGGCTGTCAGTTATTGCTACTTAAGGCTTTTGGTCCACTCCAGTACCCGGAAGGTGACAGTGTGATGGCCATTTTTTACCCACCAAATTGGTAAAAAGGAAGGTGGGGTGATGCGGGAAATACATCATTTTGTGGGTGCCAATGTACACATCAGGGGGAAATTCCTAACTACCCACCTTTATACGTCCAAGTTTCACCCCCATCCCTAAGGTCCCATATCCCTCCTCCACCGGAAAAACCGAGGACTTGCTTGCCTCCAGCATCCATGCCATTTCTTTACAAAACTATTTGTAGTCCCAGGAAATGGCACTTTTGGGACTGCACAAGTGGCCAGTCAATCTAAGAGCACTGACAGTGTGGCCTTTACTCTTTCGGAGGATGAGTCAAAGGAAATCCTTTTTCCCTGAAACACAGTTATGTTCTACAATTCTGTGCTCAATGGAGAGGTGGATGTACATTCAGTTATGACATTCGAAAGAGAATTGGATAAGTAAAATTGAAAGACGAATTAAATTGCTCTTTGAGATAGTCAACACAGCCTTGTTCTGATACAGGTCATTCTTCTGAGCCATAATGAGTCTGTGATTCTGTCAGTTTTCAGTATTAGGATTGCATAGTTTATAGAACAGAATGTTATGTAAAGCTATCATTTATAAGAAAAGTGCACAATACAAAAATTTTGAAATTTTCACATTTGTATTATTTGCTGTCAGAAGGCTCTGTCCTCATTTATACTGACTCATTAAGATGCAATGACACTAGTTTCTTGTTAAGAACTGTTAACTAATTAAATTGCAGATTTAATGTTTTAAATAAATTTCTTCCCGATCCCATTTAAGTAATGAAATGGATGTCAAACAAAGTAGCCTTTCAAATTCTTGAAATCAGTAAGCCCAAAGTCTCAGCTGATTAAAAAATGTCACGGCAATCAGGTGCCCTAAATACATTAAAAGAATGAATGTTATTTTAAATAAAATATCTATGCAAAACCAAATGATGGGGGAAAGATAAAAGGGGAAAGAAAAGGGGTAAAAATGCAAACAAGTGAGAGTGAGGGAAATCATGTAATAAAAGAAATATCTATACCAACGGGTTTAATTCCATTTCAAAACAAGACTTCATATGTAAAATCAAGTGTTTACACTTAGGAGTTAATTAACCTACATTTTGAACTACAATATCCCTTTAATTCTGAAGAAATGAAAACTTACATGCTCAAATCGAAGAACAGGCTCATTGTCGTCATTAAACCCATACATTTCCACTATTCCATCATCACGGCCAACAAGTAGCTCTTTGACTCCATCTCCCAGAACATCATAGTAGTCAACACACAGAACGCCTGCAGTCCATGCAAAACAAAAGGAATGTTTATTTTTCTCACCTATATCATTATTATTCTATTCAGTTGACCAAATACTTCGTATAATTCTCACCCCAAATTCTGTTCCAGGTATCACAACATTCTAATTTGGACCTATATTTTAGACCCCTAAAAAGAACCTGGTTGAAATCCTTGAATTCTACACACTGTATGTTCATTTTCCGAACAAGGACAATTTGTTCAAAGGCAATTATGAATGGGCCTTTGCCAGCACTGACCAGCAAACAGGAACAGAACTTCAGCATTTATTTCCTGTCTCATTCAGAGATACCATGGGCAACTGTGGTAGGCCCCCACACATCGTCTTGAAGTACAGGAGATAAGGAATCAGTGATCAGGAATTTAATCTGTAGCCTTAAAAATTGCAAATCGTAATACTATACCATTGCATTTATGTAGTGAGCTTTTGAAGGAAGTCACAAATTTTTATTTAATGCCAGCTTCGAGCAGAGATACATTTCATTGTTACAACATATGACAGATAAACGGGTTTTGGACCAAAGATTTAACCAATGCACTGAATTGCACAATGGGTGAGCTGGCTGCAAGTTCCCACTTCCTAGACCATTTCCCAGGCATGTCAGGCAGTGAGATGGCAATTACCTGCAATGTGGTGGACAGCTTGGTTATTTAATTTAAAAACATATTCAGGTTAATAAAAGGCTTGTTGGAATTTTTCAGTCTGCCTGTCAGCTCTTACAATATAGAGCCAAAGATGTAGCAGACTGTGATGCTGAACCCTAGGATCGATTTGATGCCAACATATCTACTCGGTCACAGCGACAGTCATAACTGAGGTCTTTACACTGTGCACATTTCTTTTTCACAAGTTTGTTAACTGCAAGAGATTACCTCTTCTCTCCCTTTCTTGCAATGGCAGATGCAGTTCCTTTAGTGCTAATGGGCATCCCATTTGTTCCATAGCACTAGGAATGCATCAGTCATGTCTGGCCACCATCTATGCCTTTCAATGTTGTGCCAAGGTTTTTGGATATGCTACATGGTAAATATCCAAATTTGATCCTGCAGTCAAGATAACAACTCCAAAAGGATAACAACTTAATTAATATGGGCCAAACGTTGGCATGAAGTTCAAACAATATTTTGAACTAAAAAAATACCAGTGCAAGGTAAAACAATACTGAAACAGGCCCTTTTAAAAACTGATGAATGATTTGAAATAAACATGCCTCATAATGGGTGCAAGTGCCCAATGTTGAAATTAAATATATCTTATCATCAATTCTTTAATTGCTTTATCCCATTTTAACTCAAGTGATAGAGTGCTAAATAAACAAAAGGGCAACAATTTGTTAGAGAAAGGAAACAGTTATAAAGTATCTCAAAGTTATTTAACAACACAAAGAGGTCCTTGCCTCCCTTCTTTTTCTCATTGGTGATTTCCCAACGATGCAATGGAGAACTTTTTGTGATCTGGACCAGTCCTAATTTCCCATCACATGTTCCGTAAAGTAGGTCTTCTCCTGTATCCCCTAAGCATATTGAATAATTAGACAATTTGCAGTTAACTGACCATACTCTAGATCACAGTATCTACAAAAAACACTAATATAGTCAAAACATGTTTCTTGAATGGAACAATGAAAAGAGATGCTGTTGGAACAAAGCGCACAAGTCGACTGTTCTTGTCAAAGAGATGAGGTGAGCAATGATCATCTTGCTACAAGGGCTTATCACTGCTTGCCAATTTGATCATTTAGCCCCCTTTTATTTGCTCAAAAAATGGTTTATTGCTGATATTAGTCACTTTACTCAAAGCTGAAATGGTAAGTAAAGCAACAGGAAGACAAATCATTTGCACCCACATGGTATTCACATTGCATTGTTTCCACCATGAATTTGGGAATTCTTTATTCTGTAACATTCTATATTCGATATTACACAAAGTTTCTTCCTTACAGCGTCACTTAGTTGAATGTGATGTAGAGAAGTGAAATGGCTAAGGTCATGGCTTTGCCTGTCCTCTCTTGTTAGCAAAGCAAAAGAACTTTGATAATAAAGTGTGCATGATGGAAGTGTACTGTAGCAGTACCATATGTTGAATCTGCATGAAAACAACATGATGTTAGTTCCTGCAACCCTGGGCGTTTTGGAAATTATCATTTTACTCTGGATCATTGTTGATCTTTCAACGTATGACCAATTGTTGCTGAATAAATCAGTAATAATTCTACACACAACACTAACTTCATACTTGCCTCCATTTCCATTGTGTAATGCTAGGACTTTAGGTGCTCCAGGAACTTCCACTTCATACAACAGGTCAGATCCCTGGTAAAATACATCAAAGCTGTCAATTATATTAAACATGAGGTAATCAGAGACAGCATTAAAATGTCAGAAATGCACTAACTTATATTTCCAAAAATCAATCTAAAAATGTTGAAAAATATCGTATGCTGATGCTGTAGAAGCAAAACAATTAAAAACCTGTAACCTATAATCATCTCCGAACATTACTTTTACTTAAGTAATTTAAAACTAAACCTACAAACAAATCTTTCCTGATATCCGAACATTTTCCTCAACTCAAATATTCAGGGTTAGTCCCTCTATTTTTCCCCCAATACTTCTTCATTATTTATCTGCATCCAAGACCCTATCACCCATTGTAAACAATGGTGTTATGTAAAAGTCTCCAAACCAAATTTCTACAACAACACTGTTACTTATTTCTGCACCAATAATCTTATTTTACTCAGCTCAGACAGCCTGTACTTTAGAGAGATATCTTCATCATATACTAGTACACATATTCTCTCTCTGAAGCTCTATACAAATGAATCCATGAAGCTCTTTTAGCCATACCCAATTATGAACCTGTTATATTTCATACTCTCATTACTGACTCATTAACTGACAATGAAAATATATCCTAACTAGTTTCTTTTGAAGCCTGGTCAAAGATTGTTCTCCACTTTCCAGGTTAAACTTGACTATCTATCTCTGTATCTCTTGTTTATCTTCCTGAGTTGACTAACAGAGGGAAGATCTGTGAAAATATCCTTCTGTGTCTAGAACCAGAGATCTTTCAACATAACAGACATAAAGAGCTTCTCATTCACAAAGGATGCAAAAAAAGGCCCATCATTTACAGTTGATAATGAAACAACATCAAAACTTATTTCATTACTATTGTCCCAACTAGTCACTTTAATATCTTTTCTAAAATGTATGCAAAATGTTCATTTTAAAACAAACAGATCTTCTCAAATGTAATTTATTGGAAAATAGTCAAAAATTATACAATAACAAATCTGTTGTTTTTACCTTCAAAACTCTGAGAACCCGATCTTGGCAGGCTAGTATGGGTGTAATGTGACCTATTTTTTCCACTGGTAAGCAGATTATATCATCGATCTTGTCACCGGAAAGGTAATAGTCTTGATCTTTACAGTCACAGTAGTGATTATAGATATAGTTTGCACACAAGAAAAGGTCTGCACCAGACACATACCTATAAGGAATCAATATACAGTCAGAATTTTCTGTATATATGATGCAAGTGAAAAGGCAATTCAAAACACACAAGTACATTTTCAGTGGAAATAGTTAAAGAAAACACAATATTATACTGCAAATTGGCAGCATTTTGCCTGGCCAGACGATAGTGTTGACTACCACAGCGCAAACTGTTAAACATCAATTGGAATGGCACATGACCAGCAAATAGCAGTCTCTACTGAATTTACTTGGCCAAAAGTTCACTGGCCTGCTTTCTCCAAGCCTTCTCCTTAGTCAGTTTGAAATAACTCCAGAGGCCAGTATCTTGGTACTAAGTCACCTTTCAGTTACATGTGCAAAGTCCTTTACACCGATCCAGCCCACTCAGAGCCAGGTCTTAGAATGGCAGGATATCTAACACTCCTGTCTTTAACCTGTCAGCCAGAGCTCCTTGATTGAACTCGATTAACAGTCCCAATCAGGGAACTCACATTTTGGGAGGTCCACCTGGCTGATCTTGTTACACTTATGACAGTCCACTTTCGATTTCTCCTGCTTCTTCCAATTTCCCTCAAAACACTATCCGCAGGTCACAACTATCACAGACTATTTCCCAGTTGTCAGTATCAATATCACCATGTGCAGCAGCATGGTGGCTCAGTGGTTAATGCTGCTCCTCCACAGCACCAGGAACCTGAGTTTAATTCCACCATTAGGTGATCATCTCTGTGGAATTTGCACATTCTCCCCATGTCTGTGTGGATTTCTAGTGGGCGCTCTGGTTTCCTCCCACAGTCCAGTACGTGCGGGTATGGTGGATTGCCTATGCTAAATTGATTTGATTTATTACTGTCGTGTGTACTGAGGTACTGTGAGAACTGTTGTTTTGCATGCAAATTGTACTATACAAGTGCATCAAGGTAACAGAACAGAGTGCAGGATACAGTGTTACAACTGCCAAGAAGGTGCAGAGAAAGAGATCAATATTAACATTTAATCTGTTCATACTTGTTTCAAACTTTTATATCTTCTGCTCAATGGGTGAAAGATAGTCTAACCAGGGTGGGAGACATCTTTAATTAATTTGGCTGCTTTCCCAATGCAGCAAAAAGATGATGGAGTCAGTGTATGGAGGCTGGTTTGCATGACGGACTGGGCTGTGTTCACAACTCTGCAGTTTCTTGTGGTCTAGGGAAGAGCAGGTGCCATATCATGCAATGATGCATCTAGGCAGGACACTTTCAATGGTGCATCTGTAAAGATTTGTAAGAAGCTTTATGGACAAGCCAAATTTCTTTAGCCTCCTGAGGAAGAAGAGTTCTTGTTGTGCTTTCTTGACTATCATGTCAACCTGGACGGGTCAGGACAGATTGTTGGTGATCATCACCCCCAGGAACCTGACGCTGTTGACCATCTCCACCTCAGTACATGAATGCAGACAGGGGCATGCCCGCCCTCCACTCCACTTCCTGAAGTCAATGCCCAGCTCCTTAATTTTGCTGGCATTGATGGAGATATTGTAGTATTTATACCATGCTGCTCAGCACTTGATATTTTTGCCCCATAGTATCCAGGATGTGCAAGCCAGGTGAATTAGCCATGGTAAATGTGGGGTTACAGAGAAGTGGGGTGTGGGGTTAGGTCTGGCTGGGATGCTCTTCGAAGGGTGGATGCAAACTCAATGGGTCAAATGGCTTCTTTCCACATTGTAGGGATTTTATGAATAGAATTGTCTCGAAATTTCAAGCTTGTAAGGTCTGGGTCTAATTTTTGGATAACTTCCACCAATTTTCCCTTCCTTCATGTCCCCATGTTCTCGTCCTAAACTCCTCAGCCAACAGGAAAAAGAAACATATTTATCTGTAACCTATTTGTCCCCCTCCCTGAATATCTTGTAAACTTCAATAAAAGCATCCCTTAAATCTGAATACAGAATATCCCCCATGAATGCAACCCTTCTGAAGTTTAGACATAAAACTAAAAAATCCACACTGCGGTTCTGCAAAGTCAATATATTCTCCTGAGGGTGTTGTGCCCAGTATTACTCTCAGTTCTCCAACTGTGGTCACACAGGACTTTGTATAACTGAAACATGACTTCTAGGCCTTTGTAGTCTTGATTTTTCCATGTAAAGATCAGCATTTCAACACACACACAGCAAGTTAACAACCATCAGTGTCAAAATCACCATGTGAGACAGCAAGGTGGCTCAGTGTTTAGCACTGTTGCCTCACACTACCAGGGACACTACCAGTTCGATTCCAGCCATGCTAGGTTGCCCCATAGTGTCCAGGAATGTGCAGTTTAGGTGGCTTAGCAATGGTAAATGCTGGCTCATATGGGTGGAGTGTCGTGCTGGGTCTGGATGGGGTCCTTTTCAAAGGTTGGAGCAGACTCAATGGGCCAAATGGCCACTTTTTGCACTGTCGGGATTCTATATCTTACTTACAAGTGTCCTTACAGCAGAAGTATAAATGCCCAAGGGGTTGGGAGTAATGGTCACTTTGCTGCACAGAAGGTCACTTTACAGAAACTTGGTGACATTATCCTGCCAAAAGATGCTGTGGATACATCCGAAATAGTGAAAGTGGAAACTGTTCTGCTCCGTCTTGCGGCCTAAAGTATACCGTTCAGGTCTCAGTATTGCAGAACAGTGTGCTAAGGATGCAGACTTCATCGACTTGCAGCTTGGTGTCACCTGTCAGGTCGCGGACATTCCACACACTTACTCAGCTTGGACTTAACAGTTGCAGATTTTGTCATGAATGTGTTGATACAGCATTAAGCGACAGATTGTGATGACTGTAGATCCTAAATACGTAAAGTTATCAACAAACACCATCATGACATTGTAAAGTCAGTCAGAGGTACTGGCTTAAATAGTTCTCCCAGATGCATTTTAAGACCTCTGCTCCCTTTAAAACTTTCACACTACAGCTTCCCCAGTATTACCCTGGGGTAGTCAAAATCCCCTACTGATCATTATTGTATTATTTTAACACTTCACTGAAATACTGATAAATTGCATATATTCATTAGGAATTTACATTTGATAATATACAAGCAAGTCATGTAGTTTTAAGTAGTATTTTATTGATCTTCTACCAAAATACAAATTTAAATTAAACGTTGAAGATAATGAATGCTTTCCTTTGAAGCAACATATTGTGGAGATTTTTGTGGTTGATGTACTGCAGAGGAGGGAAAAAGCATAAATTTCATTAACACAGAGGGAGCGATCAGTGAAATACTGTGTGAAACAGCAAGCAGTAAATCTGAAGGAAGGGGTTATTTCTGAATAAAAAGAAATGACATCAACTAGATGACTTACATAGCTCGAATAATCTCCGTTAGGTTAGTTTCAAATGAAAGAAACTGCTTCCCCTTCTTAGTGAAGCCTTGCACTTCTGAACCGACACTGATAAAGATTTTCTCCTGTGGAGTACCAATGGCTCCTCCTAGTTCCAATCTGGAAACTTTATGTCCTGGCAAGGTCTTGAACACTGGCTGTGTACAAGAATGCAAATTGCTTTTGCAGCTTACATTGAAGCATATTAGCATATATTGCAGAATACAGTAGAAACAAAATTTACACTATAAATTGTTGTTTCAGTGATGTTATCCATAGTGAAAATGCAGACTAATTCAACATATCCTTCACAGTGAAAATGCAGATTACTAAAATATGCCCTTCAACAGCAATCAAATGATCAGGTACACTACTGAATACAATCACTCCTCAAGTTGAACTGAAGAAACCTTATCATTGGGTATAATTGAAGGAACTCTATCTCAGTCTTTCAAATTTCATCCAAAGCTGACTTCACTGATCCCTAATAACCAAGATGAAAATAAGAATAATGGTTATATTACAAACGTCATGTAAACTGTTGAAATCAGTTGTAAATTAACATAATCAGCTGTGATAGAGGGAATACAATTCCTCCAAAAAATTGATTTTTGAGACAGGTCAGGATTAAAGCATAAGTCTGAATTCTGATCCGACCAACACACTTCTAATTATAATGGAGGCAAGGTGGCAGTGTCAATACTGATATAAGTTAGCATTTGCTTACCTGCCTGGCTTGATTTCTTAGATCCTGGGAAACCCACCAGCTGAAATGAGGTATGAGACTACTGTTTCAAGATACAGGGAGTTCCACTGCATTTAAATGTTGCTTATTTTGTGTCTGCCTAGCTAACTCTGAAAAGCAGTGCACTGGAACACCACCTACACAAGTTTATGCCAACCCCTCACAGACATATTGCTCCAACTTTCAGCTCTAATCACCTGCTAAACTGAGATTTTCCCACTTCTTCAGGATCTCAACTTCCTTCCTCTCTTAAGGGTTCTTACCTCCTTACTCTCCCACTGTGGCCACCAACCTGTCTCCAAAGCTTCAATACTTAGCACACACATGTCTAAAGGCTCATATTAACCTCTTAAGTATTCCTGAACAGTTAGATTCTCAGTCTCACCTGCCCAAACCACTGGTTTTGCCAGAAAGCCTCCAATCTCTGACCATCAACAACAAATTGTGGTAAAGGCATACAAGATCACAGCAACTCGTCTGGACTTCTCCTTACTCCACAAAATCGAGCCTGACTATTTGTAAGTCAGGAGAGTTACCTGGACACGGTGTTTCAGGAGGCAGTCACACCTCATAGATTAACTGCCTCATATTCAGGGAATAATAAGGGACTGGAAGATGTTACTTCACATGAGGCTGGTAGAAGAATCCAGAAGGTAGTGCTGCAGAAGCCTCAGCCTTGAGCTGTAAAGAACTTGAAGTGGGAGGAGACAGATCCGGTTGTCATGGTCCACATAGGTACCAGTGATATAGGCAGAATGAGGAAAGAGGCTCTGCTGAGGGCATATGAATACTAGAGGCTAAATTAAAAAGCAGAACCAAAAAAGGTAATAATCTCCACATTACTACCTGAGCCATGAGTTAACTGCCACAGGGTCAACAATATTAACAAAGGTAAATGCTCGGCTCAAAGATTGGTATGGGAGAAATGGTTTGAATTCATGGGACATTAACACCAGTATTGTGGAAGGAGGGAGTTATTCCAATGGCAGAGGCTCCGTGTGAATCATGGTGGGACCAGAGTCAGAGCAAATTGCATAACATGGTGGCAGATACAGTGTTACGAACAAAATAGCTGGGGGGTGGGTGGGTTCAGTTGCATGGAAAATTAGAAAATCAAAGGTAATGGTGAAGGTTGGATTGCAGGTTAGTGATTGGTTTGATTGTTAGCTAAACATAAACGAAAGGGAAAGAATGGGTCAATGTTGTATTGCACTAAGAAACTGTAAAAAAAAATGCAGGGAAGTTTGATAAGAGAACAAAATTAAAGGCTTTGTTCCTTAATGCACACAACATTTGGAAGAAGGCAGGCGTACGTACACTTCAAATTCAGGTAAATGAATATGTTTCATCACCATTTTGGAGACACGGTTACATGGAGATCAAAGGTGGGACCTAACATTTAGGGATATTTGATCTTTCAAAGTGACAGGAAGGATGGACAGGGGGTGGCTAGAACTATTAGTAAGAAATGAAATGAGGATGTTGTGAGAGACAATCTAGGCTCAGATAATGTAGAAACCATTTAGGTGGAAGTAAAAAACAGCAAAAGAAGGCATTGGTACGAGTAGTGTACAGATCCCAAATAGTAGACA
Organism: Stegostoma tigrinum; assembly: GCF_030684315.1. Lineage (NCBI taxonomy): Eukaryota > Metazoa > Chordata > Chondrichthyes > Orectolobiformes > Stegostomatidae > Stegostoma > Stegostoma tigrinum. The sequence continues at coordinate 36,665,110 of NC_081354.1, read as the reverse complement.
CTCTGCAGAAAAGGGTGTAAATCAACAAAAAAACAGGAGCATGTAAAAAGAATACGGCAATAATTATGGTGACTTTAACCTTCATGTTGATTGAGTTAATCAAATTGAAAGGATAGCTACAACAACAAATTCATAGAACGCATTAAGGTTTGTTCCCTAAAGCAATATGCCATGGAATCAACCAGAGACCAGGTCACCTTAGATACAGTAATTGGTTTAATAAATTACCTTAGAGTAAAAGATCCCCTAGGAAGTGGTAATCATAGCATGAAAGAATTTAATATTGTTTGAAAGTGAGAAACATGGATCAGAAACAACTGTATTTTACTTAAATAAAGGGAATTACAATGAAATGAGGATAGAATTGGCTAACATGAACTGGGCTGATGGATTAGCATGAATGACACTAAGTGAGCAGTGGCAGCCATTTAAGGCGGTATTCCATGACTCTTAGCAAAAATACTTAACTCCCAACAAAGGGGAATGATTCTAAGAGAGGGATTAGGGAAACACAGCTCACCAAGGAAGTTAAGGAGAGTATTACGTTGAAAAAGATAAGTATATAAAGGAGCCCAAAGTCAGTGATAGCCCTCAAGACTGTAATAAATTTAGAATCCAGCAAAGGAGACTAAAAAAAAGACACAGAAAAATTATACTACAAGGGCAAACTAGTGAGGAATATGACAAACTGACAATAACAGCTTCTTTGTATAAAAAGGAAGAGAGAGAGGTCAAAGTGAACATAGGCCCCTTAGGAAATAAATTTGGGGAGACGGTTATGTGAATCTAGGAAATGGCAGAGCTGTGAAACAGACTTTTGCATTTATCTTTACAATGGAAAATACTTTGGATATCTCATTTATACTAAAGAATATTGTGGAGGCTTGGAATTTAAGTAACAACACCATCTCTAGCATGAGACAAACTAAAGGGGCTAAAAAAAGGATAAGTAACCTGGCTCTGATGGCTTGTTATCTAGGATCCAAAAAGAACTAACTACAAAGACAGCATCATAGCTAAGTTTGCAGACAACATTAAAATCATAGAAAGGCAGTTTTCAGGAGCAAGACAAACATTTTACGCAGATATTGACAAGTAATTGGCAAAAAGTTGGCAATGGAGTATAACGTGGGAAAATGTGAAGTTGTTCATTATGGAAGGGAGAACTAAAGATCAGAATATTATTCAAATGGATAAAAACTGCAAAAAGCTGCAACACAAAGGAACTTGAGGTACTTGTGCAGAAAGCTAGAACACAGGTACAGCAGGTATTCTGGAAGGCTAACGGAATGTTGCCCTTTACTTCAAGGGGTCTGGAGTAGAAGATTAGGGAAGACTTACTGCAACTGATAAGGGAGAGAGAAAATGGGTTACTTGTCACATGCAATTGAACATCAAAGAAAGAAGGTTAGATTCTTTCTTGTTGGAGATGATCATTGCCTGGCACTTGTCAGTACGAGTGCTACTTGTCAATTAGCAGTTCATGCCTAGAATGATGTCCATCCAGGTCTTGCTACATTTGGACAAGGGCTGCTTCCGTATCTGAGGAGTTGCAAATGGTACTGAGTTTTAGGTAATAATCAGTGAACATCGCCACTTCTGACCCTACGATGGAGAGAAGGTCATTGATAACAGGTGAAGATTGTTGGGACTAAAGCACTAAACTGAAGAACTAGGGGGCTCTTGTGGTGCAGTGGTATTGTCTGTTCCTCTGAGCCAGGAGGCCTTGATTCAAGTTCCATCTGCTCCAGAAGACTGTAACAACATCTCTGAACAGGTTTATTAAGAATATTCACCTTGAAGACCCCCTGCAGTGATGTCCCAGGGCTAAGACTATTTACTTCCAACAATCACAAGCACCCTCCTTTGGTCTAGGTTTAACTCCAGCCAGCAGAATGTTTTACCCCTCCAGTTCCCACTGTCTCCAATTTTGTAGCAGAGAAGGCTAAGAGGAGATTTGGTCGAGGCTTTGGTTGCTTGATAACTAGACACAGCAGATAAAGGGGATTCAAATAAAAAATCAAGAAGCAAAATATTTATAAATGAGAGTTTAAGCTTTGAAATGTATCGCCTGATAACAGGTGGGTACAGATCGAAAAGTAGTTTTCAGAACAAACCAGACAGAGAAAAATATTACAGGGAAATGGCTAAAGAGCAATGAGACAAACCAGACTGTTGTTCAAAAACAGAGAGTGTGCAGACTCAGGTTAAATGGGATTTCTCTTTGCTGTACTACTTTGATTTTATGTAAAGGCAACATCAAGTTTACAAAACTATGTCGTATTTCCAGTACTTTCCTCTTTTATTAGTAAGTTTTTTTAAAAAGAATACATTACATTTTATTCAGTCGGCCTATATTTTGGCAGAATGTAACACTTGGCACCGGCACAATGCACATTTCATATAACATTTTAAGCCACGGCCATGAGTTGATACTTACAACTGCTTCTCCCTTTTTAATACCAAAGCAAGTAACCACGCCATCGTGATCTGCAATGACCACCTATAAAAGTTCACAAAATAAAAACATTTAAAAGAATAAAAGTAAATCATATGTTCAGTTTTGAAAAATAATTTTGAAAAATTATTTTCTTTAAAAATGTACGAACAGAATGCAAAAATCACTGGCCAGATGAGTATTTACTGTCTGTCACAAATTGTCCTTGTGAAGGTGGATGAGCTGCCTTCTTGAACATCTGCAATCTTTGTTTGTGAAGGAATCCTGCAATCTCACAGAGCTGTTAAGAAGGAAGTTCTAGGATTTTGACCCAGCAACATTGAATGAACAGTATTATGATTCCAAGTCATGATGATGTCTGGCTTGAAGGGATTTTGTACACGGTGGTGCTCTCATGCATCTGCTGTTCGTGTTCTTCTGGGTGGTAGATGCTACAGGTTTGGAAGGGACTTCAAAAGGGCTGAGTGAGTTGTTGTAATACATCTTGAATATCGTACACACTGCTGCCACTGTGTCACTGGCGAAGGGAGTGAATGTTAAAGTTGGTAGGTTGGTACCAATCAAGCAGGCAAATTTGTCCTGGAAATTCTTAAGTCCTGTTGGAGCAACATTCATCCGGCTAATGGACAGTATTCCAGCAGACTCCTAACTTTGCCTTGTAGATTGCAGACAGACACTGGGGAAAACACGTGGTGAGTTATGCCTCACAATTCCCAACTGCTCTTGTGAATACAGGATTTACATGGCTAAACCAGTTTAGTTTCAGGTCAGCTGTAACCCCAGGATGTGGACAGTCACAATTTTTGTCATGATGAGGTCATTGAATGCCAAGGGGAGATGGTTAAATTCTCCCATGTTAGAGATGATTGTTTCATGCCACATAAGTGCTTAGCATGTTACCACTAATCAACTCAAGCCTGGATGATGTCCAGGTCTTGTTGCATTTGCACGTGGACTATTTCAGTATCTCGAGTTGTGAATGCTGCTAAATGTCGTACAATTAGCAGCAACATCCCTATTTTTGACATTATGGTGGCAAAAAGATCATTGCTAAAACAGCTGAAGATTGTTGGGACTAAGGCATTAGCTTGAGGAACTAAGATCTCTGGAGTTACAGTGGATGTGTCCCGACCTCGAGCCGAGAGATCTGGGATCAAATGTCACCTGCTTTGAAAGTGTTTAATAATATCCCTGAACAGACTGATTGGAAAACACCTAAACTGAAAAACTCCTTTAATGTTACTCCAGGACTGAGATGATTGATCTCCGACAACAAGTGTCTTCCTTTGTATAAGACGTGGCTCTAATTCCCATTGAAGCCAGTTTTGCTGGGACATCTTGACACCACACACTGTCCTTAACATCAAGGCTGCACTTGATAATCACTCTGACCTCACCTCTAGAATTCAGCTCTTGTGACAATCTTGGGATCAAGGATGTAATAAGGTTAGGAGCTCTGTAGCCCGTGAGCAACTCAAACCAAGGTTCAACAAAAAGAATTTTCTAAGCAAGTGCCATTTGACAGCAGCGAGAGTGACCTCTCCAACGTTTTGTTCATGATGGAGAGAGGCCAAAAGGGCAGTAATTCAGTGAATTGGATTTATCCTTTGTGTGGACAGATCATAACTGGGAAATTTTCCACATTGGCAGCTACCTGGCAATGATGTAGACATAATGGAATGGTTTCATTAGGGGCACAGTTAAAACTGGTACCCAAGTCTTCAGCACAGTTGCTGGAACGTTGTCAGGGTCCGTAGCTTTTGCACTATCCATGCCTTCAGTCGCTGCTCAATATCACACGGGAGTGAATCAAATTAGCTGAAAACTAATTGGGACCTCAGGAGGACAACGAGATGAATTGTCTATTTGGCACTGCTGGGTGAAGATATATGCCATGGTTCAACCTTGTCTTTTTTTCCCCCACCACTGAGCTGGATTGAGATATTTGCAGACTGTCTTTCTCCAGTTCTTTTACTTGTCCAGCATCATTCACTGTTCATGTGATAGGCCTGCAGACTTTAGATATGATCACTTAGCTGTAAGATCTGTCTATTGTTTGGCCATTATAAAACTAAAATGCAAATTTCTACTTAAATATGCTTTCCAATAATGTCACAACATACAGTAAAAACATCCCTGCTGAGAAAACTACGTGGTGCTACATCAAGGATAGGACATCTTTTTTCCTTTCTCCCACACTTTTGCCTGGAACTGAAAAAACAAGTTACATGTGTTAACTTAATGTGAATTAACCTTTTGGATTGCTCTGCGTCCTGATGCAGGTAGCAGCCTCATGGTCTTTTGGGAAGTCACTCCTACCTAGGAGAAGAAAAAAGGGCTACTTACAGCAACATCACAACAAATAAACATTGATTATTCTAGTCCCTGAATGCACCACACTATGGGATGGGTCAAAGAAAAACTGGACCAACGTTAGTGTAACTGTAACACTCTACTAAAGTTTCACAAGCCCATTACAGATACAGGAGTCTTGATGCCCCAGTCTACTTCATACAACAGAAAAAAAATCACCCTTTATTAGACCATCCTAAATTTCTTGACAACTTTTTGCATCTTTACTGATCCTTTGTGTCATACATCCTTTCTCATCAGAAGAACTAGATTAGATTAGATTACCAACAGTGTGAATACAGGCCCTTCAGCCCAACAAGTCCACACCACCCCTTGAAGCACCCCACCCTGACCCATACCCCGATAACCCACACGCCCCTGAACACTATGGGCAATTTAGCATGGCCAATCCACCTAGCCTGCAAAATAACCATTATTGTGCTATCACCACAGTAAGTACAACTTTTGTAAGTTGGAAGTTACAATTGCTCTTTTGGGAGATAGGATTTTTGACTGGCTGTTAAAAAAATCTCAGCTAATGTGTGCAGGAGGATGATTTAATCACATCATTGAAATCAGAACAACAGTATCAAATTTATACCAACTTAATGTTTTCAAGTAGACACAATAATAGGACGTATACAGTAAAAGATTGCTAAGTTCAACATTTATATTTCTGAGCAATGGTCAACAAATCTGGCTCAGGAACAGGAACTTCCACTTCCTTCCAAAGTCAGTGTGCTAATTCCAGCGACCTTATCATCCCTCTGGTAATACAAACTGAAGATGAACTTTGGGACCAGGACATTGCTTGGAATTCTATTGCCTGAAATAATGGAGTTCACTTCACATAGATTTGTTAAGTATTACCTAACAGAAATTCTAAACATGAAACTAATTTGTTTACAAGACATTCTCTTCTCATGAAATCCAGCACTTGTGTAGCAATATGTATGCTAGTTTATCTTTACTAACTAAAATCTTTACCAACACTCCCATCCTCAAACGGCAAAGGTGTCAAAATTATTCTCCATCTACTGGATTTAACAGCTATTAGCGCCTCTTATTCCAACCCAGGTGATAACGGAATCACGTCTACAACCTGCAGGTAGTCAACGCGGTTTAAATTTAAATCCATGGACGCAGGAAATTCTTATTCTGTAAAGATTCCTAAAACGAGCGGATTGAGACGACGGCTGGGTCCGACTTTAAAACTATTACGGACAAAGCACCGGGAAAAAGACAACGCCGCATATGAAAATCATGCCAGAAATCGCTGGGCATTCAATGCATCAAACTGGGCGAAAAACAGCAACCAAACCCACAGACTACTTATTTATAAAACAACTCCTAAATCTGTACAAAACCACACAGGGGCCTGCTCATTCCGTTTCTATGGTAATCAAAGGCGTCTCAAACACCACACATCATTGGTTTTCGGAGATCGCACAGGCATTTAAACTCAGCGCTCATTGGCAGGGTCCGCTTCCCCAATCACTTCATGAAAGTGAAGGCGACATCCTTCTCAGAGTCAGGATTTTTTAAAAACCGTGACTTTCATTTATGTGAGAGATAATGGGAACTGCAGATGCTGGAGACTCCAAGATAACAAAATGTGAGGCTGGACGAACACAGCAGGCCAAGCAGCATCTCAGGAGCACAAAAGCTGACGTTTCGGGCCTAGACCCTTCATCTTATGTAGCTGCTTTCATGACCACCAGATGTCTCAAAGTACTTTATAACCAATGAAGCACTTTTTGAAGTTTGGTTACCGTTGCAATATAGGAAACATAGAAGCCAGTTTTCATCTTAAGATGCCAAGATTCAATGCAAAAGTTCATTTGGGCATAAGCAATTTATTTTGGTTTACATCATCTCTTGGCACAGAAGCCTTGTGCGGAACCACTCTGCATAGCTATGCTTCACTGAACCCAAACAGATAGAGAAAGTAGGCCTCCTGGAGTTGTACACAGTCTGTGAATTTTGATCTGATTTTTTTTGGGTGCAGCCTTTAGTCCTCCCTAAACATTTCCTAAGATTGCCCCATTTAAACTCTCTGTGTGACTGTTGGAGTCTGAGAGTTATTTCAAATCCTTGGGCATGGAGGTCGGAAGAAGTTCACTAGGTAGAAATTGGAAGGAGATAAAAACACCTCCATTTTGACCAGCTTTTTATTTTGCAGCAATCAAACTTCATATCAGTCCACTAAACCGCACGCACTAGCGGGAAAAGTCTGAGAAAATCATTATTTTAATCACCTTGTTCAGACATGTCCTGACACACCTCATGAGTTGGGTGGGTCTTGAACCTACACCTTCTTGTCCAGAGGTCCACTAGGGATACTTTCTCTGCCTTTATAAAAATTCTAAATCTAAGAAAATAGAGGGGCATTTCAGCCATTACCATACAGTTCAAGTTCCGTTCTGCCTTGGGAGCTTATGACACCAAGCGTATTTTAGAAACCCGATATAGAAAAGAACTTCTGTGGTTGTACTGTTTTTCAACTCTTCCATGTATAGTATTCATAAATGATTATCTCAGACTTTAGTGTTCACATGCAAAACGGGAGATGTGGTGTAAGTTACTCTGTTGTTCAGAGATGAATTGTGTAGGCTGATTTCTACTTTTTAATATTGGTTCTTCTGTTGTGAATGAGAATCTCAACTGGCATAAATTCCATCTTACTGCGAATACTGGTAAGGTTGCAACACTTCATCTTTTTCCTGATGAGAGGAACCTGTGTTTATTGTAATAATTTTGTAGACAATTTAATTTGTCTTGACACTAAAGATGCACTCTATCATGTTGTGTCACACTACCACTGTGTTAAATGTGTTGTATGTCAAACAGATCTAGCAAGTCAAAACTGGGTATCTATTGGAGGTGATAATGGGAACTGCAGATGCTGGAGAATCCAAGATAATAAAATGTGAGGCTGGATGAACACAGCAGGCCAAGCAGCATCCCATGAGCACAAAAGCTGACGTTTCGGGCCTAGACCCTTCATCAGAGAGGGGGATGGGGTGAGGGTTCTGGAATAAATAGGGAGAGAGGGGGAGGCGGACCGAAGATGGAGAGAAAAGAAGATGGGTGGAGAGGAGATAGGTCAGTCCACCTGCACATCTGCCAATGTGGTATACTGCATCCACTGTACCCGGTGTGGCTTCCTCTACATTGGGGAAACCAAGCGGAGGCTTGGGGACCGCTTTGCAGAACACCTCCGCTCGGTTCGCAATAAACAACTGCACCTCTCAGTCGCAAACCATTTCCACTCCCCCTCCCATTCTTTAGATGACGTGTCCATCATGGCCTCCTGCAGTGCCACAATGATGCCACCCGAAGGTTGCAGGAACAGCAACTCATATTCCGCTTGGGAACCCTGCAGCCCAATGGTATCAATATGGACTTCACCAGCTTCAAAATCTCCCCTTCCCCCACCGCATCCCAAAACCAGCCCAGTTCGTCCCCTCCCCCCACTGCACCACACAACCAGCCCAGCTCTTCCCCTCTACCCACTGCATCCCAAAACCAGTCCAACCTGTCTCTGCCTCCCTAACCTGTTCTTCCTCTCACCCATCCTTTCCTCCCACCCCAAGCCGCACCTCCATCTGCTACCTACTAACCTCATCCCACCTCCTTGACCTGTCCGTCTTCCCTGGACTGACCTATCCCCTCCCGACCTCCCCACCTATACTCTCCTCTCCACCTATCTTCTTTTCTCTCCATCTTCGGTCCACCTCCCCCTCTCTCCCTATTTATTCCAGAACCCTCACCCCATCCCCCTCTCTGATGAAGGGTCTCGGCCTGAAACGTCAGCTTTTGTGCTCCTGGGATGCTGCTTGGCCTGCAGTGTTCATCCAGCCTCACATTTTATTATCTATTGGAGGTGCTGACAGCCATCATCAGCAGAATAGTATTCAATCACAGCCTGTAACTCATGGACTAACCTATCCCCATTCCACCATAACCATTAAGCTGTGAGATCAACACTGGTTCAGTGAAGGGTACAAAAAACATTCCAGGAGGAGCACCTAGCATATCTAAAATTAAATTTTCAGCCTGGGAAAGCTAAAACATATACCATGCAGCAGAAGCAGCTGCAAGAGACCAAGCAAAGTAATTCCCACAAACAACAGATCTAGTGTCTGCATTCCTGCTTTTGTTCCAGCTGTGAATAATTAATAATTAAAGAACTAACAGGAGGCGGAGCAGCAGAAGCTTCACAAACACACCCATCTTCAATTCTGGAAGACCCAGCACATCTGTGTGAAAGACGAGGCTGAACCAATTTCATCTATATTTGTACTGCAGTGCTGAGTGAATGGTCTATCCCAGTTCTTCCCACAGATACCAGTCTTCAGCCAAATTGATTTACTCAGTAACAGCTTCCATCACCTCCCTGAAGATCAAAGATAGACTGGGAATGTAATATCGACTGGAAAAGTAATTGGCCAGATGGGATTTGTCCTTTTTTTGAACAAGTCCAACGATGTGGTCATTAGGTAGATTGGCTATGCTAGATTGTCCATAGTGTTCAGGGATTAACTGTTTGATAAAATGCAAGTTCTAAAGACACAGACTTGATTCTTCAGGGTCATCTGATATCTTAAGATATAGCACTGGTCATGGTTATACAGATGTGAGTATAACCTCAAGAATATAGTATGCTGTCATTATCAAGGAGGTAGCAATAGGGCATGGAGATAATTGTAATATAATAGGGCAGAATCAACATGGTTTTGTGCAACGCATAGCATTTTTAACAAGCTTGTGTGTTATTTGAAGATGTAACAGCCAGGGTGGACAGAGTGGTATCATTTCGGATTTCCAAAAGGCATTTGACAAGAACCACACAAGATAAAATGATTTGTGAGTGATACAACAGCACGGAAAGAGGCTGGGTAGCCAGAGAGAGCTGGGATAAATAGTGAAGTGCCATGGATCACCTCCGGGATCTTAACTTCTTACAATCTGCCTGTGACTTGAAGGGTCCAATTGCAGCCATGCTTTCTGACAACACAAGTTAGACAGGAAAGCTAGTCATGAAGATATAAAGAGGTATTAATTGGTGGGCAAAAGTTTGACATGAAGTGTGGGGCAAATTAGATTGTCCACGTCAGCTAGAAGAAAGGCAGAGTATTATTTAGAAGGAGGGAGACGGTAGAATGTTGCAGTGTAGTGGAATGTGGATGCTCTTTGACTCGAATTACAAAGGATCAGTTTGTAATTAGGAGGTAAAGATAACATTGGCCTTTATTACAAGGAAAATGAACTGTCAGGAAGTCTTGACACAGTTGTATCTGGCATTGGTGAGACTAGAACTACAGTATGTTTTTTGTCTTCTTAAGAGAAAAATACTTGCATTGGAAGCAGTTGAGAGAATATTCATAATGAGAGAATATTCATAAGACAGATGCCTTCATCTAAGGAATCAGACTAATGAGGAAATGTTGAGCAGGTTGGGTCTGTGCTCATTTTAAATTAATAATATGGGGGTGCCAGTGTTGGAGTGGGACACACAAAGTCAGAAGTCACATGATACCAGGTTATAGTCCAGCAGGATTATTTGAAATCACTAGTTTTTGGAGCACTGCTCTTTTGTCAGGTGACTTCTTATATTACAATTGTCGACATGTTCTATTGTTACCTCCTTGTTAACACTCCTTGGTCAATATCAATGTGAGTATAAACTATGACCAGAACTATATTTCAGAAGATATCAACATTCCTGAAGAATCAAGTCTCTAGGACTTGATCGAGCAAGGTCCCAGATTTGTTTCCTGCACTGGGCAACTGTTTGTGTGCACTTTACACGTTCTGTCTATGTCTGTGTGGGTTCCCTACAGGAGATAATGGGAACTGCAGATGCTGGAGATTCCAAGATAATAAAATGTGAGGCTGGATGAACACAGCAGGCCAAGCAGCATCTCAGGAGCACAAAAGCTGACGTTTCGGGCCTAGACCCGGGTCTAGGCCCGAAACGTCAGCTTTTGTGCTCCTGAGATGCTGCTTGGCCTGCTGTGTTCATCCAGCCTCACATTTTATTATCCCTACAGGAGCTCCAGTTTCTTCCCTCAATGTAACAGTACTATTCACATCCATAAACATTGACCTAGCCAAAGAAACAATTGCCAGGGAGTGCTGGACTAATCAGGAAGGCAGGCACCCTATGACAACAACAGCATCAATAAGGACAGCACCCTGAAATTGCTGAATTTGTGCCCCACAGCCTTCAAAGACCATTTATTCAAAACAAGTTAACAGAACATCAAGGCAGTTGCTGACATCAGGACTAATACAAAGGTTGGAATGGACAGCACTCCCCAATGTACAATGCAAACTCCAGGTCCCCAATGCAGTTGATATCTTCATATTTACAATAGACAATAGGTGCTGGAGTAGGCCATTCAGCCCTTCAAGCCAGCACCACCATTCATTTTAATCATGGCTGATCATCCACAATCAGTATCCCTGTTCCTGCCTTATCCCCATAACCCTTGATTCCAATATCTTACAGAGCTCTATCCATCTCTTTCTTGAAAGTATCCAGAGAGTTGGCCTCCACTGCCTTCTGAGGCAGAGCATTCCATATATCCACCACTCTCTGGGTGAAGAAGTTTCTCCTCAACTCTGTTCTAAATGGCCTACCCCTTATTTTTAAAACAGTGCCCTCTGGTTCCAGACTCACCCATCAGCAGAAACATGCTTCTTGCCTCCAGAGCGTCCAATCCCTTAGTAATCTTGTACGTCTCAGTCAGATCCCCTCTCATCCTTCTAAACTCAAGTGTATACAAGCCCACTTGCTCCAATCTTCCAACATATGATAGTCCCACCATTCTGAGAATTGACCTCATGACCATACCCTGCACTCCCTCAATAGCAAGAATGTCCTTCCTCAAATTTGGAGACCAAAACTGTACACAATACTCCAGGTGCGGTCTCACCAGGGCCTGTACAGCTGGAGAAGGACCTCCTTGTTCCCCTACTCAATTCCTCTTGTTATGTAGGCCAGCATGTCATTAGCTTTCTTCACTGTTGTACCATTAGCTTTCTTCACTGCCTGCTGTGCAAGACTAGAAGAAACCTACCAACACACAAACAACATCCTCACAGAATAAAATTCACAAAAAAAAAAGCACAACAACCGACTACCCTTCCTAGATGTAATGATGGAACATAAGAACAACTGGGAACTCTAGACGACCACATACTGAAAGACCACCCGTACAGACCAGATACTTAATTACACCAGCAACCACCTGAACATCCATGAACAGAGCTGCATCAGGACAAGCCACACCACACTGCAGCAACCTGGAATTGCGCAAAACAGAGCAGGAGCACTTACATGGAAAAGGGAATGGATACCCAAAAAGCATAATCCGCCGTTACTTCTGCAACAGACCACAACAAGACACAACACGGCCGGACACACTAGTTATCCTACTGTACATCAGGGACATATTGGATATGACCACAAGACTACTAGGTATCAGGGTAGCCCACAAGCCAACAAACATTCTACGACAGCTATTTGATTAACGTAAAGGATCCCATACAGATAACCAATGAAACTGATGTAATATACAAGACACCATACAAACATATTGAATGGGACCTGGTATACAAATCATTGAAAAACAGAACTGGAGGTGATGTCAAACACCCCAGCAAACCAAGGCATATCAGTAAAAGCAGGACAGAACACCAAATCTTCACCAGAGGTGCACTGCTGATGTTACCTAGAAGGGTGACAAAATGTCTGCAATCAAACACCACTGGCTTGGCAAGCAAGTCTGCAACGTTACCTGTAATATCGTGCTGGTTTTTAAGTAAAAGGAACTTATTCCAGAAATTCACATGTGGAATGAGCTTCCGGTGGATGTGAGCATGATCACAATGTTTATAAGACATTTGTATGAGTACATGAATAAGAAAGGTTTGGAGGGATATGAACCAGGATTGGGTGAGACTAATTTAGTTTGGGGTTATGTTTGGTATGACTTGGTGGACTGGACGATCTATTTCTGTGCTGTTGACTCAGTCTATAAATATTTGTTTTGCATTTTGTTCTGAATGGTTCAACAAAATGGAAGTCCTAGAGACTTCCAAATGCACAACACCTCACACTCATCTGTTTTGAACTGCATTTGCCAATCCTCAGCCTACTCCCCCATCTGTTCAAGATTCCTCTAATTTTTGATAACTTTCTTTGCTATCATCGATACCTTCCAATTTTGTATCATCCGCAAACTTACTAATCATGCCTCATACATTCACATCCAGATCATTTATGTAAATAACATATAACTGAGGTCCCAGCACAGACCTCTGGCACACCTCTAGTCATAGGTCTCCAGTCCAAGAAACAACCTGCAACCATCACTCTACTTCCTACCATCAAGCCAATTTTAAGACCATACGACATGGGAGTGGAAGTAAGGCCATTTGGCCCATTAAGTTCACTCTGCCATTTAATAATGGCAGATGGGCACTTTCACTCCATTTAGCCACACTCTCCCCGTAGCCCTTAATTTCTTGGTCGTGCAAGGAATTATCAAAAAAAGACAGACATTATAAACATTTAATACAAAATTTGCTACAGAAAAATTGTTTCATGCATGAAAGCCAATTCTACACATGTAAATCCCTTCAAGTTGTTATCACCTCAAAATCATTTAGTAATTTATTAAGCCTGTCAATCAATCTGAATTCACAACAACACGTTTTCTTCCTTCAACCCCAAACTTTGATTATGCTAAATCCTGGAAAAGCCAGGCATCATAATGCTATGAAAATATGTATGAAATTGAAGTTTGACTTCCAGGTTTGTGTCCCACTCACTGTTTGTAAAAGGTTTGTGGAGTCTTCATGACTCTGTTGAATCCAATTAGCCAACTCTCCCTGGATCCTATGCCACTTAGCTTTCATGGCTAGCCAGCCTCGTCAAAGGCCTTACTAAAGTCCATATAGACAGCATCCCCTGTCATACCCTCATCTTTGTATCAAACTGTTATTTCATTACTGTTTGATGTGAAGTAAAAATAGCTAAATATTCTTTTCCCTATTTTCCAAAAAAGGAAGATAATTTTAAATAAAATCACAAACAAGCAAAGTTTTTCCACAAATATTTAATTCACAAGGCATATTTCTTCAATACAAAACATACTTAATGCAGCTGTAATTCACTGTGGTGCTGGTAAAGTTCAATCTGTATTATTTCATCCAAGTTAGCTTCCATCCTTCAAATTAATTCTTTTGTTTTGGTCCGAACCTTTGCACTGTAAAATAAGATGCTTGAAATAAGTTGCATTTACAAACTGTAATTACATACCTCAAAAATATGCTGTTCTTCATTAATGCAAGGGCTAGTCAAGAGGCTTATCTGACGACAGTGTTCATGACTAAAATTTCATGGTCATGATCAGAAAACCAGACAGACACTCTTCTACTGATCCTCTCCCAGAGAAGTCACAGTGGTCCTGATGGCATTGCTTTACAGAGTTCCTTTTCAACCAAGGAACTAACGCTACCCTAGGTCACAGTTGGCCACTTCACCAGACCACATGGTCCAATATTTCTATCTACACAAGAAAATTACAAATAATCCCCTTTCAATTACTGGAAACTGTTAAAGTTCATTAACAAGTTACAAATTCTACAGACCTTGAGGAAATTACAAATATTCATTACAATACTGCTTCCAGTTCAAAGAACATGACAACTACTGGGAGTGAAAGGGGTCTTGTTGAATGACAAATTTCATGTTAAGGAATCACAAACAAATATTTTAAAACCAATTAAGCTATGCATTACATACACAAAATCTGCTTCTATCACAATAGAAAATATTTCCTTTTAATTCTATAGATCTAGTTCTTTACCTATTGTGGTGTTATGTGGCTATTCCAGCTTTTTGGGGTTATTTACAGCAACATAATGATACAAGACAACAAGGAGGAAAAGAGATACTCCCAACATGTTGGCAAAGATTGCCAACTGCACATCTGTGATCATCCTGCAAAATAAAAAGACAAAGACAATCACATTATAAATATAGTGTAAGAATACAAAGCTTAGATAGCTCCTCTGCTGAGATTAATATACAGGTATCAAAAAATTTATTTCGACCAAATCTTTTCTGCCACTCAATTAGATGACAAGCTGGTCTATACATCAACTTCATTCATCCATCATTGCTTATTATCCACCTGGATATGTAAAATCATGTGATCACTTCAAAGCTATTCCAAACAGAGGTTCAATTACCCCCATGAACAGGTTTGAGAACAGCTTCTTCCCCAATATTATCAGACTTTTGAATGGTGAATGGACCTCTTAAAATATTAATCATTCTCTGCAGCTTCTTGGCAGCTGTAACACTGCATCTTCCACTCTATTCTGTTCCCCTGATGCACTTGTATAACACCATCTGGTCTGTAAAGCTTGGAAGACAACCTGCTCCTCTGATGCTGCTTGGCCTGCTGTGTTCATCCAGCCCTACACCTTATTATCTCTACTATTCATTGTATCTTTGTTCATGTGACAATAATAAATCAAATCAAAACTGAAATCATAATGGCTATCAAACAGTACTGCTGATTATTGGTGACAGTACATTATAAAAAATTTGCCCTTAAAACCAGTATGTTTTATTTGTTTCCCCCCTATTCCTTCCAATACACCTCATGTGATATAAAAAATTGTTATAAAACATTGAAATTTCAATTAGCCCAGACATTTTTGGGGAAGACCACTATGTTTCCAATCACCTTTCCTGCTTTGATTTCATTCTCAATAGATGATGTTCTTCCAATTTTAAAAATTATGCCCCCGATGTTGTTTTGCCCACAAGAAGAAATATCTGATGTCAGATAATCATATCTTTTCTGAATATACCACAGGGTAACACGTGCCATATTCATAGTTTGTCACTTTAAGCTCACAATTCTGGTGAATCTATAGTACACACCCATCCAACAGTAACACTAAGATTCAATATCCCTAACTGAATGCAATACTCCAGATAGCATCTGCTCAAGAGGTGTTTACAATTCAAGCATAACCACATCTTCAATTCAAAAAAAAAAATTGCTGGAAAAACTCAGCAGATTTGGCAGCATCTGTGGACAGAAAACAGAGTTACTGTATTGAATCCATCAACTTCTTCAGAACTGATAGCACCTGGGAAAGGATGGTATTTATGCTGATGACACAGTGAGTGGACAGGTACAGCAGGAATACAGAGAAAGAGAGGAAAAAAGTTAGGTAGACAGAGAGATTAAGATAATAAGCCAGGGAAGAAAATGATCTAAACAGGAAATACTGGGGCTATGAGGGGTGAAATTGTTTGGCTGCATTGAAAGTAACCCAGATCGTGGCAAAACCTGGGGTGAGAGGGTGGAGAAAAAAAAACTGACATAGAAGGTGGTGTGTAGTCCAACATTATTGAAGTCAGTGTTGAGTACTGAAGGCTGTAATATCAGCAAACAGAAGATGAAGTGTTTCTCTTCCACTTGCAGCAAGTCTCGCAGGTGCGCCGCAACAGGACACAGACCTTGACAGGGAACATAGAAGTGTATTGAGTGGTGAGCAAGTGAAAGCTCAAGGTCATTTTTCAAGACAGTGCATAGTCATTCTACAATGCAGTAAACCAGTTTATGTCTCAGCTCCTTGATGCAGAGGGGCCATACTGAATGTAGCAAATACAGATGGCTAAACTGAGTGAAGTGCAAGTAAATCATTGCTTCACCTGGAAGGTGTGTGGGGCCTTGGATAGTACAGAGGAAAGAGGCAAACAGTAAACAGGCAAACGTTGCCCCTCCTGCAATTGCATGGGCAGGTGCTGCAGCATTGTGGGGAGGCATTGGGAGAGGAGGAGGAATAGACGAGAGTGCCCAAGAGGGAACGATCCCTGCAGAATACTGATAGGGTGGAGAGGGGGTAGGAATATCAGGCAGCAGCAATAGGAGCTTAATGATCCTTTGGAAACAGAGGTGGTGAGAAGGGGAGGACCAGGAGAATCTATCATTGCTGCAGAAAGGAAGAGAAGGGCTGAACTGTGGAAAGTGGATCAGACACAATTCTGAGCCCTGTCTACCATGGTGACAGGAACTCCTCAGTCAAGGAGGAAAGTGGACACTCAGACTTCCCAGATAGCTGGGAAATAGTGGGTTTCTTTAACTACTCCACTTTTAAATGATTTCTGTATGTACACATAAAAAAACTCACAAAATTATCAAGATTCAATCTCTGCTCCATCGTCACAGACCTTAACACCTCAAATTATTGAGGAACATCACTCGAAGCTTTTTCTTCGTTATTAAGTGAGCGACACATTTACATTGTCCATGGACTCGTGGGGCAGAACCTTATCGTAAACAATGACAACAATCCCAGGATATCATATAGTAACAATCTGATTTCTCCTCAGTAAAGCAGCAGCTCCAGCCATCTCTACTATTTATCCACAGCACAGAGAAACTGACACTTTCTGAAGAAGGGTCTAGCTTTCCGGCTCCTCTGATGCTGCTTGGCCGGCTGTGTTCATCCGGCTCTACACCTTGTCATCTCAGTTTCTCCAGCATCTGAAGTGCCTACTATCTCTGACCACACATCAGCCGCTTCTCTAAGAACGTATGTGATTTCATTTAACCCATTCAGGGCGATATCTACAAGAAACGAGACCACCCGGCTCTCTGATGAAGGGTCTAGGCCCGAAACGTCAGCTTTTGTGCTCCTGAGATGCTGCTTGGCCTGCTGTGTTCATCCAGCCTCACATTTTATTATCTTGGAATCTCCAGCATCTGCAGTTCCCATTATCTCTGATACTATTCACCCTCACCTTCCAAAAGGCTTTATAAAAAAAATCACACGAACGCCACGTCGCTCGCTCTCTCACTCTCCCAGCAGCACAGCCCAACGATACGGGATTACATAAACGCGCTCAGCCACGTGACTCTAATCACGTGCCAGTCTTCCGGCCACCAAACCCTCCCCGACGGGGAGAGCCGGTTCCAACGGGAGTCGTTTAGGGGGCGGGGGAGGGAGGAAGTAGTCAATCGCGGGAACAGAATCATTGTTAGTTCTACAAATTACGGACTGTGCTTTCTAAACAACTGAACGAAATCCCTGCTTTTGTTTATGTGAATCCAAAATAATCCAATTCAATTTAATTAACCTTCAGCCTTTTGAATAGATATTGATGTAAGACTTGTAAAGAGCATTCTGTTAATGAGTTGCATTGGTGGTTCAGTGGTAGAATTCTCGCCTGCCACGCGGGAGGCCCGGGTTCGATTCCCGGCCAATGCAGTAAATGTCTGTTTTTAAAATTATCAGATTTAGTTAATATATTCCAAATGTTTCCACGTGAACACCGTGTGTCATTTACATGCCTAGCAATGTAATCTTGTAATCTTAAAATCAAAGTAGCTGCAGTTTTGCTTTTTGACTTCCTCAGCCCCAAACACTTTTCAAATGTTCAGTTTCATTCTGCTATAAGTATGTATTGAGTAAGGAAGAAGCACACTCAAATATACGGGCTACATTAAAGCTTGAAGTAAAACAGATAGCTACGGATGCTGGAGATCCCAAACAACACCAGAAATTAATGGAGTAACTCAGCAGGTTTGGCAGCATCTGTGGAAAGAAAACAGGAGTTAATGTTTTGAGTCCAGTGATCCTTCTTCAGAACAGATACATTTCCTAAACAGAATATAAATTTGCTTCAACAATTTAGTTGAAGACTGGTTTGTTTACAAGATGTCAAGATTAGGGATTGGAGGTCATTTTCATATTAGCAATCTGTAAATCATGGAGTGTCATGGAATCATAGATATCACAGGTATTAGAGATGGTATCTCAACGATTTAAAATCCATGTCAGTGACTTGCAAGAGTGATTAAATATTTGTTGGCAGATGGCTCGAAGACAGGTAGAAGAGTAAGTTGTGAAGAGGGCATAAGAAACCTGCAAAGGGACATATATAGTCTGTGTGCGTTACCCAAAATAAAAATGTTAGAGTATCTTGGCAGAAATATGTGAACTTGTCCAGCTTTAGCAGGGTTTAAAAATAAAATCCACAGATGCTGGTATCCTGTCACCAAATCACCAGTCCTTGACTGAGTGCTGCCTCATTCAGAGTCAGGCACCAGAGTATCAGTCTCTGACACTCAACCTTTTTTTATATGTAAGCCAGGGCTCCCTGATTGAACCAGACTAACAGCCCCAATCAGGGAACTCATATTCTAAGACATCCAGCTGGCTGACCTTGTTACAAGCATTACAGATAGGTGGTAAAGCACTCCATTGTTTAAATAGAGAGAACATTCGCAGTACAAAGGGGTCTGCTATATGAATCACAATGTTATACGGGTACAACAAATCATTAGGAACTCAAATAGCATGTTGTCGTTTGTTGCAAGGAGAACGAAATATAAAAATGGCGAACTTCTGCTCCATTTGTACAGGGTTTTGGTGAGACCACATTTACAGTACTGTGTATACTTTTAGTGTCCTTACTTATGAAAGGTTATAATTAAAAGAGAAACAGGTGAGTCAACTGATTCTTGGGGTGAAGAGTTTTATTATGAGAAAAGATTGAATGGGTTGAGCCTGTATCTGTTAGAGTCTGGAAGATTGAATTGGGATCCTATTGAAACATCAGATCCTGTATTAATGCTATGGGAGAAAGTAGAAAGAGGAAACACTGTTTAAAAATTAAAAATCTTCACTGACACGAAAATGAGGAGGATCTTTTCTCCAGTGACTAATTAGCTTGTGAAATTCTCATCTTCGTAAAGCAGGGGAGGTAGGTTCATTGAATATTTTTAAGACGGAGATAGATTCTTGATTAACAAGGCAGTCAAAGAATATAAGGGCTAGGCAGAAAAATAGGGTTAAAACCACAATCAAATTAACCATAGTCTTATCAAATGGCAGCAGAGGCTATAAAGACCAAAGCCTACTCCCGCACATAATTTGTAACTTTGTATCATGTATAGCTTAGTGCTGAAGTAGACAATTGATCTTTACTCAAAATTTCAGTATTTCTACAGTGAATGATGTGTAAGCACCATCTTAATGGGACACGTTTTTAGCTTTTGCTAATTCATTATAATATTTTGCCAACAAGGCACTAAATGTACCACTGTAATGAGAAAAGTAACAAAAGCAATAAACTAAGAAGAATTCTGCTTCTTGTGTGGCAAAATTAGTACATATGAATAGGAAAAATATGCAAGTGAACATTATTACAAGTGAACAACTTATCTTCTGTAGGAAGAAAACTGGGGATTTGGGAAGATGCAGATTGACAGTTGATTCATAATAGAGAGTAAATTGGCATCATATTTTGCAATTTTACATGTACAGTGATTTTTATTAAATATTGCTGCTTTTGGTAGACAAAGCATTGATATTTTCAATATTAATAAGCAAAAACTTACACCATTTTAATTGGAACATTTTTCTAATTTACAGTTGAGGTTGCGCTTATTTATTTTAGAATCAAATTTCTCTCAATCTTAAAACATCTGCTTCATTTAATTATTTTGCTTGCTTCCATAAAAATAACAAGCTGGTGACAGAGCTGCAAAATACAGTGATATGATGTGAACCTTGCCACAGTGAGTTCTCAATTTTAGTAGTGTCATCAGGAGAGTTGTGGTTTAACGAACAATTATTTTCCTGCTGGAGTAAGTGTAATCTTGAAGGTTCGACCTACACCAATCTGCTAGATCTCCTCTGATTACTTCAGCAAACACCTTGGAGCAGGTTAACTGCCTCCCACACTATCATGCATTTATCCAGAAGTCAGAAATAATGAAAAAAAGCAGAGACAAAATATTTTGCACAAAATAGTAAATATACAAATATGTGGTTTCACAGAGAAACATATTCCTGTTCAGATGATGTGGATCAATTGCTAAAACTACATGTACAATTTAACTGGAAAGAAATTTTAAAAAGCCTTAGTATTGTTACAATCCATATCAAAATAAATAAATAAGTTTAAAAATAAGCTTTAAATTCCCACTGGCCAACTGTAAAGAGTCACTCGCAATTTCAAATCTTAGGACTACTGTAGCAAACAAACTGAAATCAACATTGACTAAGCGTTATTTAGTTGACAACTAACACTCTAAACTATGGAAAGGATAACTTTTACTAACCATTGCCATAGTCAGGTGAGAATTGGCACAATTACCTGCAACAGAATTTGTTAAAAAGAGTAGGCTGTATTTAACTGTTTAAGTGTGAATGTATAGTATAAAAGTCACACACAGGTAGATTCCCTTCTAAGTTTTAAAAGAACAGAAAATAGTGTTTATTGCACTTAACTTTGACCAAATAAAAACAAAAAAAACTCTTCAGCTCCCATTCACACATGCATTCAACAGTTCATACACAAATATACACAGACACGAATCCACACAATACAGTTAGCGAAAAAGTGGGAATGTTGTTTTAAAGTGAAAAGGACAATCTTATACGGATCCTTGAAGACCTGGATGGTTTTAAATTGGACTTTTCTGGATTCCTTTTAAAGATAATTTAAAGATATTGATGAACAATTTCAGATTTTTTTTCTTTTAGAACGAAGAGCTGCTGGGTAAACATTTAAAAAGCTGCCTATCACATACTATTAATCCAAACAGAGACAGGACGCAGGTTCTGAGGATGGCTAGAAAGATAAAGTGTGCCAGATCAAGGTATTTCTGGTTTTACTGAGCAGCTTTGAAGATGCAGTATCTTACAGCAAAAAAAGAACTTGTTTGCTCATCATATGATTCGACCTTACAAACTGGTCAGTTACCCAGACAGGGCAAAATGATTCTTGGCCCCTTATTTTAAAATCAGTAGGTTACCGCCAGTGGAGTTTTTTTTTACAAAGGATTTATTGTCAAAGTGATTGAGTCTAATGGCTTCATTCGTATACAGCTGAAGGCACAGATTGGACTGGATATTTTTTGAAAGACATAGGAGACAGATTATTCTCACTCATCCCCATAGATTATCTCTGTTGGGCTATCTCTAGGCAGCGCAACATTTTTTTTAAAGTTTTGTAATTTGTAGCCTACAGCTAATTAAATGTTCAGTTTTTTTAGGACTTACTGTTTAAGCCACCTGAAATGCGGTTGTTCACTCTTTTAAAATATAACCAGTGGTTTCAATTTGCCGCTTCCCCATCACAATAAATTTTCAACATAATAACATGACCGACACAACACCACATTGACCTGCATTCCAACTTGCTTCTATTGAATTTTAGTCTTTACAGGAAATGGTACCAGGTCACTCCTAGCTTCTGATGGCTTCACTTTTCCCTTTTTTAAAATGGAGTCATATCATCCTGAGACCTTTGCCTTTGAGACTCCTGAGGGTTCCAGCATCCTTTTTCCTACCTCCACCAGGTTGAATCTCTGAATGAACTTAAATCTCAGGTTTCTTATTTTTACCAAGAGGACATTCTGCTTCATAACTGGCAAAGAATATGTTTTCCATGCTACTCAGAATGGGTGCAGCTTCCTTTATCCATCACCAACAAAAGAATATCTAACCTTGACATTCAATGGCATCACCATGATTGTTGACTGTGAGGAAATCATCGCTGGGGTAACCAGTGACCAAAAACTGAACTGAACCTGCGATGTAAGTACTATGGCTATAAGAACAAGCGAGAGGGTAGTACGGGACCTTGGCATCAAGTAGTTGACCTCCTGACTCCCCAGAGCTTGTTCATCATTACAAAGCTCGATACAATACTGTCCTCTTCCCTAAATAAATGTAGCTTCAACAACACACAAGATGTTTGAAAGAATTCTAGGGTCATAGAATTTTTATGGCATGGAAACCCTTCGGTCAAATTTATCTGCATCAACCAGGTATCCTAAATTAATCTAGTTTCATTTGCCAGTATTTGGCCCATATCCCTCTAAACCCTTCTACCCGTCCAGATGCCTTTTAAATGTTGTAATTGTACCAGCCTCCATCACTTCCTTTAGCAGTTCATCCCATACATGTACCATCCTCTGCATGAAAATATTGCCCCTCAGAACCTTTTAAAATCTTTCCCCTCTCACACCTTAAACCTATGCCCTCTAATTTTGAACTCCCCTATCCCACTATGGGGGAAAAAAGTCCTTGGCTATCCACCCTATCCATGCTCTTCATGATTTCAAAAACCTCTATAAGGTCAGCTCTCCACCTTCGATGTTCCAGGGGAAAAAAGCCCCAATCTACTCAGCTTCTCCCTGCAGCTCAATCCCTCCAATCTCAGCAATATCCTTATATTATTTTCTAAACCCTTTCAAGTTTAACAACATCTTTCCTGAAGAAGGAAGACCAGAAAGAATTCAAGACAAAGCAGTCTGTCTACATACTATCCCAGCCTCCCACTCCATCATCACTACCTTAAATCAATCAATCCTAGCGCCATCAACATATTGGTCACAGTGGGTGACAAATACAAAATAGACTGAAACAACCCATTAAAGTTCCTTTGATAACTTTCCAAACCTATGATATCCAGCACCTGGAAGAACAAGGACAGTAGGTACTTCGAAACACCACTATCTACAAGTTACCCTCCATGCCGAACCGTATCTTGATTTTTAACTATATCACTACTCATTTAATTGTTACTGGGTCAAAATTCCGGAATTACCTTCATAATTGCATTATTGCTGTATGTCAAGAAGGCTCACCAGCAACTGATTTTGGTCTTATGAGCAACACCCATATCTCAAGAAAGCATAAAATAAAATATCAAAATTTCCTAGCCTACATAAATCAGCAACACACTGGATAAATCTGCTGAGGTATTGACAAGCTGTTCATGGGCAAACAGTGATGTATTAAGTCTCAACACTTTACATACTCTCTGTGTAATCACATCATAAACATAGAAACCAGAGACTACTGTTCTATTGCCATCAAAGCAATGTTTTAACAAAACATAAATCATATCATGAAAGTATGTGCGGAAATTTTCAAGGAAGGAACTGTTCAATTAAAGAAATACAGTATTCATGAAAAATAGCAAATCTGTTTTGTTTATGGAGACGTAAGTCACAATTACCCATATCGTGATGTTTAATTTGTATCTTTATGACGGATATTTTTAAGCAGCTGATAAATGGATTTATTGATTCTATCAGACTTATCTTGCTCATCCAATTGAGAATGATTCCATCTTGACCTCTGTCCCTTTAGACCCAGCTTGCCACAGTATCTGTCTTGAACAACTGGTACCCAGCATAATGATTTCACTCTTGTCCATCCAATTATAGTGTATTCAGCAATTGATTTTTCTCTTGTTTTTGCACTGTTAAATTGTGTCCTTGTCTTGTTCTTCCTTTCATCCACATGGGCAATTATGCCCAACAGAGTAGTCTCCTGGAATCACTGCTTTTTACTGGAAAGAATGTGATGGAATACTCTCCACTTGCTTGGATGAGTGTATTCCAACAATCCTCAAGAAGCTTGTCACCATCTATCTAGGACGAAGTTTGAATGGCACCACATCCACAAATATTCACTCCCATCACAACAGCCACTCAGTAGCAGCAGTGTGTACCATATACAAAATGTTACAGTAACTCACCAAGTCTCCTACAGCAGCACCTTCCACGAAACCCACAATCTCTATCAGCTGGAAAGGCAAAGGCAGCAGAGAAGTGAGACAACCAGTATCAACACTTTCACTTCCAAGCCAGTCACCATCCTGACTTGAAAAATTACTTCAATGTCACCAGGTCAAATCCAGGAATTCCCTCCCTGATGGCATTTTGGAGGTACCTGCACCAAACAGACCTCAAGAGTTTACCACCAGCTCACCAGCATCTTTTCAAGGGCAGTTAAGGATGGGAAAGAAATGTTGGTCCTGCAAGCAATGTCCTCATCTCATGAATAAACAAAAAATAAATGATTTACATTGGAAGTAGTAATTAACAGCTTGTACTGAAATAGGAAGCCTCACAATAACTGATGGTCAAAAGAAGCAAAAAGAGAATGTGGGTAAGATGCATAAATAAACAATGAAGTGGCAGCTGGAATAATTGGGAATGGGCACGAAGATCCATAAAATAGTACAACAAGCTTGCCCCAACTTTTTAAAAAGATATACAATTAGTCTTAATTCCTCGTGCTTTCCCCATATCACTTCATTTTGTTTCTCCTTCAAATAACCAATTCCCTTTGGAAAGTTAATGATAAATCTGTTTTCATCATCCTATCCGGCAGTGCATTTTAAATTCCTCATTGTTGAGGAAATTCTTTTTTATGCAATTTTAATCAATAGAGAGATTACAACAGATTCACAAGATTCCTGCATGTTTGAAAATAGATACAAAGGAAGACTTGAAAAGGTAGCCTGTTTAGATTAGATAATTAGAAATTTCATTTTCCTTTTAGAAGAGCTTTCTATTCTGAAGCCTGCAAGTGTAGTTAAGGTGACTTGATTTTTGCATTTAAAATTTGAAATAATGGGACAGAGTAAATAGAAACAAATTGCTTCAAGTGATGAACGTTAAAAAGTAAACACACAGAAGGACAACTTTATGGCCCTCCACATTGCATTTGGAGGCTGGGCAATCATAAACCAGACTGCCTCCTTCCTGCTCGTGAATTCAAGAGGTTGATGAACCGTCAGGCAGCTTGATGCCCTTGGATGCACTGAGACCTTTAAGTGGCTAATTAATTTTACCTCTGCCAGAATAATGCATAGAAACAGTTTAGCCAATCCATCAAGTTTGAAAGACTAGGTGGAGGCAGGAAAAAAGGATAGGCATTTCTTTTGGGGAACCCCCTCTGCTCTTCAGGTGAAATCACTTTGGGAAACCTTCCAACCCTCACTCTCCAAAACCCGAATCTACACATTCCCCTCACCAGGTCCTCAAATCTTCTCTGATCAAAATCCTTGGATTTATCCTTAAATTTGGGAGACTTCATCCTTCTTTTTGGAACAGCCCTTGGTCCCAGCAATTGCCACTATTTGTTTCTGGTGTTGCTGGTCAATCCACTGTTCTCAAGTGTTGGACTTCCTGTTCCTGAGGGACATAACTGACAGCTGCACATAATTGTGCAATTGCCGGCACATTATTATAGCAGGTCAGCCAGATTTAAAGCTAACAAATGCCAACTAACACTTAAACCAGAGGATACGGGGAATGGAAGGGTAGTGGTGCAATACGTTGCCCCTATGACATTCACCCCATAGATAGAAAACTAAATGTAAAAGATTTAGGAGAGATTAAGGGAGAAATCTTTTCTCCACACAGGTTTTGTGCTTTATGAGAGTGTAGTATTGCACAGGAAGCAACAGTCTGGAGCAAACTTTTGTTTTAAGTGTTGAGTCATTGGATTACCAGAACAATTTACAATGATACTATACAATGGAATCATATACCATGGAAACAGATCCTTCAGTCCAAGCCATCCATACTAAAGAGGTTTCCCAAACAAACTAGTTTCGGTT
Organism: Stegostoma tigrinum; assembly: GCF_030684315.1. Taxonomy (NCBI): domain Eukaryota; kingdom Metazoa; phylum Chordata; class Chondrichthyes; order Orectolobiformes; family Stegostomatidae; genus Stegostoma; species Stegostoma tigrinum. Next base: position 36,638,822 of record NC_081354.1, on the reverse strand, counting down.
CCAGCTCTCTGATGAAGGGTCTAGGCCTGAACCGTCAGCTTTTGAGCTCCTGAGATGCTGCTTGGTCTGCTGTGTTCATCCAGCTTCACACTTTATTATCTTCAGTTCCTGCATTTGGTTCCTATCTCTCCAAACCTTTCCTTTTCATGAATCTGTCCAAATGTCTTTAAAATGTCGTAATTGTATCTGCATCCATTACTTTCTCTGACAGTTCATTCCACATATGAACCTCCTTCTGTGTGAAAAAGTTGCCCCTTAGATCCCCTTTAAATCTTTCTCCTCTCATCTTAAAAATATGACCTCTAGTTTTGAACTCTCCTATCCTCGGGAAAAGACGTTTGCTATTTATCTCTTCTATGCTCCTCATGATTTAATAAATTTCGATAAGGTCAACCCCTCAACATCCTATGCTCCAGTGAAAAAAGTGCCAATCTTTCCAGCCTTTCTTTATAACTCAAACACTCCAGTCCTGACTAAATCCTTATAAATCTTTTCCAAACCCTCTCAAATTTAGTTATATACTTGCTATAGCAGGGCGACCAGAACTGTACACAGTATTTCAAAAGTGGCTCACCACCTTCCTGTACAATCTCAACATGATGTCCAAATCCTGTATTCAATGTTACTAGTGGTGTATCTTGGATTAGTACTGCCTCAGTTTGACACCTCATAGAATCATAGAAGCCCTGCAGTATGGAAGCAGACCTTCAGCCCACCAAGTCCACGCCGACGCCATAACCCTGCATTTCTCATGGCTAATTCACTTAACCTACATATCCCTGTACATTATAGTAATTTAGCATGGCCAATCCATCTAACCATAACATAATTTCACAGAAAAACAATTATTTTTCAAATGTTGTTGCAATAATGCAATTATTTCACTTCCATTTCTTTTATGATGTTTCACTTGCCCGGTAGGGCATCACCATTATAGCATTAAGCTTACTTTGATTAGCTTCTCTGTGGATTGTTCAAACTTTGGGTTTAATTGGGGTGGAATCAGAAGTCAGGAATTTTTTTCCCAATGTTGCACCCTGCCTGCAGCCCAATGGTGCCCGCAATTGTCATTTTCATCAAGGAGAGGCAGGTTCTGTCCAGAGGTGCACATGAAGTCTGAGAACCCTAAAGGATAAAATTGTGTCATGTTTTTCTCTCCACAGTTACCACTGACCTGCTGAGTTTTTCCAATACTTTGTTTCTGCTTTTATTTCAGGCTTCCAGAATCTGTAATGTTCTGTTTTTAAGTACATATCATTTTGAACCCAGTCATATAACTCTTACAGAGCTGAGGGTAGCAGGCAGATTGGAAGTAGAAGACCTGACCACCTCTAGAGTATCCTGGAAGGTCTGAATGCGGTTCCTTCTCCAGCTATTTGCCTCCTGGCACTGCACTACCTCCTTGTGAAGAAGAGGTGCCTGCAGTGAGGTCAAGAACCCCCGTTATTTCTGTCACCTTCTGTGGAGAGGAACTTTAACTGAAATTACAGTGGCACAGTGTCAGAGAGTCTGAGGAGTTTCACTTGCACAGTGGTACATTAACCATCAAGGTTTGGCTTCCCATGTTAAAGATGCCAAACAATTGCAAGTTGTTGTTTCAAGATTGCTCTGTTGTCTCCCTCCCTTGTATATTGACTTGCTCCTTTCACGTTATTTTCACCTCTGTATCCCAACATGCTGCCTCCAATCCCCACAATTGAGTTCCCCAGATTTCCTCGTACAGCAGTGCACCTTAATAATAAATGCTTTCCCTTTAATTGATGCACCCCTAAGACTGACTGTGACCCAGCTCCTTGACTGGCTTGGACAGACAACCTCAAACAATGACTGACCAGACTCCTAACTGATCTCTGTGCAGTTCCCTGGTTGTCTCTCTGCAGCTTTCCCAGCAGATTGCACTGGACACGGAGATCTGACTGTGACCCACTCCTGTACTAAAAAGGTATGGTCGCTGACCCTGACTGCCCACATGTCTGACTGATAGTACCATGTCCCTAGACTGATTTTGGTAGCTACCAGGACCCCTGCCTTAACTTGACTAAGGGCTACTCTTCTCAAATTTTGAGACATGGCCATTTTGTGGAAACATATGCAATGTGTTTCCCACATTGCATCTCGTACATGGTGCAGATGTGAGATTGACATAGAACAGTGACATACAGCAACATGTCCATCCCTTTGCCTGATCACTGTTGGCATCATGACAAGGTGCCTGGCTTTGTGTTTGCACCAAAAGGCAAGGAAAGATTGAAGTACTGCAAGCCTCTATACTCTGGCTATATGAAGTGCAAAAAATGTCTACACAAAGCAAGACAGGATTGCTGCGAGCATCCAAGTAATACACATTTAGTGAGCAAGTGAGGATCCTTGAAATGCACCCTGGTCTATGTGGCTTGCATTAAAGCTTATCTTCATTAATGACATTCCATTTATCAACTGTATAAACAAACCTTGCTGAGCACAATCTCAGAGAGCTTTTGAATGTGGCCAGAAGCTCAACAATTTATCAAAGCTTTCAATCAGCTAAACAGATGTCTGAGATAAGCTTCAAAGAAAATATAGAACACAAATAAATAGCAATTGGGGAAATTTCACGCAATCAGATCACAATTTCAATGATGTAAAATTTAGAAGAGTACCTTAACCAGTGGGTAATATACACTATTTTATCTCGATTTTTCAAATTCCCAAAATCCAATCTTCTCCTGGAGAGGTTGCCAGTTTTCAGAAGTAACAACATGGCAACCATATTATTTAAATTTCAAAACAAGCAAGTTTAAGAATTAACAATAAAAGAAAACTTAACATATGCCTCAACACTTCCAAAAGCTACAGCTTTTGTACTTAGCTTTCATATGATTCCCACCTCCAAATTATGATTCACAATACCTTTGTTGGGGATTCATGTTGTTTATCATAGCCTGTCTCGCTCCATCGAATGTGCAGAAGTTCAGAAATGCCCACTTCCATAATGGTTACAAGGGTGGAATGCAGAATCCAATGCTCTTCCCTTATTCAAAACCAATGACAGTTACCAGTGCCAGGGAGGAGATCAGAAATCTCAGATTTGGATGCAAGCCAGCATTTTTGAAGTCCACTCAATGTACTTCTACCTCTACATTTTATAAAGCCATTAAAATAAGTCTTTCACTGTTGTAGCTGATAATGCTATAAACTGTTCCAGAAGAATAAATTTACTGAGATAGGATTCCTCATTTTCTGGTCTGTCATACATGGCAGGTTATTTTCCTATTTTCAGTCACTATAATAATGACCATTTGTTCAGCATTAACTTTAATTTGATGGACAATTAGACAGGTTAAATGATAGGTTATGTCAGAATAAACACAAACCTGTTGCTGATCATTAACATTTTTGAAGCTTTTCCTAATGTTATCAATAGTACATTTATGAGATAAATCTCAATAGTAAAATTCACAGAAAATGGATAAAATGCTGCAAATAGCTGAAATAAATACAAAATGTGCATCCAATAAATGCTTTGAAAAATTGAAAATGTTTTTTCTCCTTTGCTGTCAATCCAGTTTATTGATATTTTCCTCATTTTTTAACTATATTGTAAGAACATTTAACTGATTATAAACAGCAAGCCATGAAATTGGGTTCCGTAACTCAAGAGATATCCACTGTACGCATTGCTGACGGCAAAAGGGAAAATGGGTATGCATGATAGTCATATTGCTACCAGAAGCATGTTAGAACAGACCATCAGCATCTTTAAACAATGATTCCTAATAATGTCTGTCAGAATTTCTATTGGTGTTCTGTTTAAATTGATGTCTTATAATCAATATTATATAAATTGAATTTAAGATAGGTGCAATGTTAACTTTGATGAATCACTGTTCCACAGAGTGAAGCAAATTTGGGGTTGAGTTATCTAAGGGTTAATTAAAACTTAAATGAATCCCTCTAAGGTGGACTCTAGGCTCACAGCGTGATACGCTTGTATGAACTAGAAGCTAAATAAATTAATAGAGGGCCCTGCTCTTTGCAGGCAGAAAGTATAAGTATGTACATCGAGTCTATATCAACAAACAAAATAGGTGTTTTACATTCTGTGGTTCATTTCATCGGGCAATGCCCTGCAATTGGCATTATCTGCCTGAAACTCAAAATTTAAACAATCTTGGCTATTAATTGTCAATCAGTATTAATAGCTGCTTTCTCCAATAAAACACCTCAATCAATTAGATTCCACCTGCCAATCAGCATTTCTCTCTTATGAAAGACAAGTTTTTTTTTGTCCTTCAGTTTGTCCTCTTGCAAAATATTCTGATAAGTGCAAAATGTAAAGCTTCAAGAAAGTGTGGGTTTTCTCCAATACTCAAGTTCTGTGCTACCAAATGACTATTTGTAATTTCATGTGTATTTCCTTCCAACTTTCTGATTTTCTCATAAGTTTTGAATTCTCACACCTTTACAAGGATTTATTGTGTTGTCTAAGAGTTAGTTAAACTTAAAATCCACCATTCTGGCTGACCATCCAGGACTTTCATGAGATTCTGGGAACCACTTTGCAGGATTTAGTGTTCATTTGAAGAATGATGGCTGTTTTGTATATACAATAATGTTAAAGGTGTCAGTTAACTAGATAGTCAGTTTGCAATAAAGAGTGACCCAACAGCACGTGTGCAATTCCTGCACTGGCTGAGGTTACCATGAAGGACTTTGCTTCTTAACCTAAACATGATGACCTTCAGGTTAAATCACCATCGTCATCTCTCTCTCTCTCTCTCATGAATGAGCAGCTTGATGGTCCTCGGGGATATGATGATTTTACCCTTGATATTATAATTACACAGTTGTGACATTAAATAAATCTTCCAATGCAATTTAACTTGAATGTTAAAATAATTATCTACTTTTGTATTTCAGTCTATTGTGCATCAAAATTTGTTTTCTTAAGTTGACGCCATTACCTCAACTATCTAATTAAACTGTCCATTTTCAGAGCAATAGAAGTTATGGGGCATAATGGCAAATGACGAAAGTTGAAATGCTCCTGTGGCACAATGGATAATGCTGCTACTCCAGAAATACGTAATAACATCTCTGAAAAGGTCATTAGAAAATTAGAAAAGGTCATTTTGCCTTAAATTTTCTTTCCATTTCTTTTAATATTATTTAAATCCTGAAGGATTTTAGAATTATAGAGTGTTTACATGGTAGTAAGAGACCTTTTGATTTTTTACTTATGTGGAGATTAGCCTCATAAGTATCTACTACTGCCTTGTCCTCTGAAGGTCACAATTGAATTTGCTCTACCATGTCTTAGTGCATTGCGGAATTACTACATTCCTGTCTCTATTTTATCCTTTCATCGGGTTATGCCTCATTCTTCAGATTTGAGACACTTCAGTGCTCCAACAAGTGAGAACAATCGCAATGTTGGATTTTTTAAAATCAAATGTTAAATGAAATCTCTTATTGCTTGCTTACTGGGAGTAAAATATTCCACAGGATTAAGTTAAAGAACAAAACATTTGTCCTAATCAACATTTATTGCCCGAACAACAACGTCAAAATAAATCTGATTGACTGGTCATGTATCTTTTTGCTGCTGTGTTTTATGATAATGAATGTGATAATGTATCCAACATTCTAAAATTATTTGATGAGCTGTGAAGTATCTCTGGATCTCATGCAGACATGAAGGGTGGTAAATTATATAGATTCGATTTGTTTAAAGGTAAGACTAATCTGCTTCTGTTTGCTTTTTAATCTGTCTTGTCATCCAATGTTTGGCTCTCCTGCTTGTATTAGAGTTGAGACTACCACCCTGACGTCAAGGTCAAGGACATCAAGGAACAACTGTGGGAAATCATTTTGGAAGGGAAGGGAGAGTCAGAGATTGTGTTTCACACTGGTACCAATGACATAGCTAGTAAGAGGGATGATGTCCTGAAAGTAGAATATAGGGAGCTAGTGAATAGATTAGAAAGAGTGACATTTAGGGACCTTAATGTTAGGATTACTTCCAGTTTGACACAATAGTGAGCTTAGAAATAGAAAGGTTGAGCAAATAAATATTAGATGCGAAAAATGATGCAAGAGGGAGGCCTTTAGATTTCTGGGGCATTGAGACTGGATCTGGGCAAGTGGGACTGACAAAATGGATGTGCTACATCTTAATAGTACCATGGCTAATTCCCTCATGGGGATATTTGCTAATGCTGTGAGGTTTAAAATAACTTGTTATGGGGATAGGAACCTGAGAGGGAATTTGGATAGTAAAAAAACAAAAAAAAAATGAGTAACAGCCAAAACAAATCCTAGAAACAATCAGAACCAAATTACCAAATAATATTAAAAATGCAGGTTAAGGGCACTGTATCTGAATGTACACAGTATTCTCAACAAAGCAGGTGAACTGATGGCATGAGGAGAAGTAAGCAAGTGACTGCCGACACTGGGATGTGGCTTGCAGGGTGACCTAGGCTAAGCGCTGAATATTATAGGATACTCAACTTTTAAGATGAGTGGACAAAAAGGAAAAGGTTGGGTTACGGCTGATAAGGGATAAGATCAATGCGTTATTGAGACAGGATTTCTGACTGAAAGAACAGGATGCAGAATCTATTTGGATGGAGTTAAGAAATGGCAATGGGCCATAGTTCTTAGTGTGAATGACTTATAGGCAACTAAATATTTGTTGATTTATAGCATGCCTTATATTACAATCTACATATAGAATAAGTAAATCTAATGAATACCAATGCTGTGGAGTAAGAATTCCTGGAACGTGTTTGAGATGTTTTTCTGAAACTACGTACCAAGGAATCAACTAGTGTGCAGGGTATTTTAGATTTAGTATTATGGAATTGGAAAGGACTAATTAATAACCTTGTTTTACAAGAACCTTTAGGGAGCGATGACCATAATATGATAGAATTTTCCATAAATTCGAAGAGGGTGTGGTTCAATCTTAAGTTAGGGTCTTTAATCTAGTTGCTTTCCATTCCAATTCCATAGTTGCTTGCCATTCCAATACGTGATCCTTCTGTCATGCTAATATTCCTGTGCCAGGCTTGCTGCAATGCTCAAATGAATCCCAACATTTTTTTTAGACATGTTACAGCCTTCTGGACTTAACATTTGAGTTGAATAACTTCAGACCATTAATTCAGTCCACCTTTATAATACTATCTTCCCCCTCTCCTCCCTCCACCACCTCAGAGTCTATATTGTACTTCATCTTGGTTTTGCTTTGAATCACAATTCATCTTTATTTTGTTGTTAGCATCTACTCTGGGTCTATGCCTTGTCTTCTCTATTACCATTACCACCTCCTTTTTCATTCATTCTATGATACTTTTGATCCTCAATTTCCTTTAAACTTTCTGACCTGTTTTTCTGTTCCACTTTCCCCACCTTTTTTCAACTGCATACAATTTTTCCACCTCTCAGTTCTGTAGAAGAGTTATTGGACAAGAAATGTTAGCTCTGTTTCTCACATAACAGATTCTGTCAAACCTCCTGGGTTTCTCCAGCATTTACTGTTTTAAGTAATAATCTCTGACACTCTTCATAATTCACTATTAAATAGTCTGACTTTGGTGGTATTACAATGCTTAACCCATCACATCCAATCCTATGTGATAATTAGGATTCAAAGTTAAGTTTACATGGTTTTTTAGAATTCTAACTTTCAGCTGAATGAGAGTTACCTTACCCATTGATGGTTGCACTTACTGTCATTTATTGTAGCCATTCTCCTCTCTTATTTTATGTAAGTTATGTTTTTCCTCATCCCGTGTAAGAACATTGCGTGCTTGGATTGATTACCTTCATCACGAATAACATTGTTACCACTGTGTTGAACATATAATACAATCTCAACCACACTGTATAGGTTTTAAGTCTGAATCTCCATTCTCTTTCATGCTTGCAGTTACCTTTATACCCAAGTCTGGAAAGGAAATTTCAGTTAGCCATGTACCTGAATTGTGCTCCTCCTGTTTAAATGCAGAATTATTTTAATTTTGTGCTTTCACTCATGATTTAAATTTTCAGTGTTATGATGCAGGTTTAACATTGCCTTTTTAGCTGTGTAAGCAGTTAATTCTTTTGCTGAGTAAAATCCTCCTTAGCTGTTTTTAGACAGTTGTTCAAATCACCTTTTTAGTTCTCCTAATTTAGTTCTCTTCAATTCCTTTACTTTCTCATTTTCTACACAATACAAAACTTCGAATTATGTTTCTTGGAAGAGTAATGGCTTCATTATTCTGAAGTTTACATTTACATTCAACAGCACAAATCCTTTCTTGTAGTTTAATGGAATCACACAGAGTAATTAGGTTTCAAAACATTGTTTTTTTGTTCATTGTTGACTGATGCTGATGTCTGTCCTGACACCTCCAGCTTAGACTGTGCAAACATATTTAATTCAGACTTCATTCATTCATTTTGACCTGTTACAAACTTTTTTTTGTCAGTGTGATTTTCAGTATCTCTTCAACATCAGAACTATTGACGCTTTGGGCAGATTCTTAAATGAAACAACTTATAAATAGCCACCAATGTCAGCATGATGTAGGAGCATCCAAAGGCCTTAACAGTCTTTCCCGGTGAAGCAGCATTTCACCTGTACCTTCTCCAATCTTGCGTATTGTTTTCATTGCACCCGACATGGCCGACTCTCAATTGGAGAAACTAAACACAGAGTGGGTGACCGCTTTGCAGAGCAACTCCGGTCCGTGCACAAGCATGACCCCCACCTTCCCGTAGCTGGTTATTTCAACACAGCGTCTTGCTCCCATGTCCATTTGTCTGTTTTCGGCATGCTGCAATGCTCCAGTGAATCACAGCGCAAACTGAGGATCAACATCGTATCTTCAGGCTCTGCACTTGACAACCTTCTGGGTTCAATATCGAGTTCAGCAACTTCAAACAGTGAACCGATTCCTTCCCTTTCTTTTAGGTGTACTCGTTACATTCCCTGTCATCATCTCACCCTCCACACTTCACCTCAACTCTGAAGAAGTCATCTAGACTCGTAAGATTAGCTTGCTGTCTCTCTATGGATGCTGCCCAAGCTGCTGTGATCTCCTACATTTTTTGATTTCAGCATGATATACAATTTATTTTGTATATTTTGCATTTCAAACAGTATTACTGGACTTGATGACATCCCTTGAGATGATAAAATGAGCACAAATTTTCCGCTGGTTAGACAGTTGTTATTCCATTGTCAGAGTTCCACATGGGGACCATGACAAATCCCCATTATAGCACACTCTGAAGAGATTGCCTGGGAAATTGAAGATTCTACTAAGCAATTCCCTTATGCCTGGAACTCTAGGAATGTATCCATTTAAATTGGAGACAATGAAGTTAAGCAAATAGTTGACTCAGGAAAAGTTAGGCTATTAAATACATCGTCTAACTCCTGAATAAACTGAACCCATATATATGTGCCTCACACACTCCACATCACCTCCTGGCAACCAACAGATCCTGAAATGACAATGCCTGGGTTCCAACCAACTTGACGTCCTGTCTGACCTGATCATCTCCCCCTCTTTTCCCTATTGCCAGATCCAATCTTCCTTGTCCTCATCGTACTTGAACTGAACCCACTGCTGCCTGGCTTGACCCACGCCCCCATCCAGCTCCAGCAGGACCCAAAGCCAACACCACCCCACTACTGCAATCCACCTCCACTTCAGACCACAGATGTGACTACAATACACTTTCCACCTTTCTGCCCCCTACAACCCTAACCCCATGTGAGATTGCCACTCCTCAGAAAATCCAACCTTTTATCCACAATGGAATCATACCATTGCATGAAATTGACACCATTAATAGTCACAATTCCCACAACTGTATATTTTATGTCAACTTTGTGCAACAGAACTTAAAATCCCTTCATCGTGTACCCTTTCTCAGGTCATTCCTAAATATTATAAGATCTGTTTCAAGGAAACTGCAGAATATTTGAAAACCCAACTGGAATACACGGTGGCAACCTAACCTAGTGCACTGTCAGATCCATACGCTTGTTTCTGGCCTAAGATATCACAGCAGGACAAGTCTGATCTTCATTGAATCCGCCTAGGACAAAGGAGATTGAGGGGAGGTTTGGTAAATGTTTACAAGCTTATAGGAGTAAATTATGGCAGATGCTGGAATCTGTACTGACAACAACAAATGTTGAAGATCACAGCAGGTCAGACAGCATCCCTGAAGAGATAATAAGCTAATGTTTCGACTCTATCTGACTCTTCGTTATAGCTGATGCTGAAGAGTCATATAGACTCAAAACATTAGCTTTCTCACTCTCTATTGATGCTGTCTGACCCTGTATGATCTGCAGCATTTATTGTTTTTAGTTTACAAGATTTTGACAGGTTTAAAATAATGTGGGCAAAGAGAAACTGTTCCTTTTAGCTAATGATACAATGGCTTGAGGACACAGATTTAACGTTGTGAGTGAGAAATGCAGGAAGCAAAGTGAGTGGTGATGATCAAAAAGTCACTACCTATTAGGAAGCAGAGGAGACAAATGATTTCAAAGGAACATTTAAGAGGGATGAGTACATTTCTAATACTTATTCCTGTACACGTTGAAATAAGGCTGCACATTGTAACTTTCATCATCATTTTCTCAAATGAGACAAATTAATTTTGTATTCCTCATTGAATTTTGGCACCGGTCAACTGTTCCTTGTCAAATTAAAACTCGGAGTTACATTTGACTCATTGTCAAGTTTCCCTGCTACCCTTGTTCGCATAAACTAAGCTCTTCTTTGTCAAGATCAAACTTCCTTGCTTCTTTCTATCTCAGGATATTCAAGTTATTCCCTTTCTTGTCCTCCTTGAAATTCTAATTCAAATTTTCACATTTTGTTTCCTTCTTTCATTTTCATCTCTTTCCGTTTAGAATTCATGCTTTAACAATATTTTTCTAATTTATTGTTTAACTTGCAACTGAATTGTAGCCATTGCGCTATCTGGATTATTCTTTCCTTTCTCAAGATTCACATGTTGAGTCAATGCCTCAACAAGCTGTCTTTTTAGTGCTCACTTTTAAATCTATGTCAAATATTTCTGCCAATTACTTCATATTAAATATTGATAACAATTGTAAGGCATTCCTAAATGGGTTTAGAGAAATACTTTAACAATTGACATAGAGATGCTAATGTTTAAATTAATACAATGAAAATGTGAAATCTTAAAATCTTTAAACTCTGGCAAGTTCTAATTTACCCATTTTTAGGCTATGAATTAGTATCCAGCAAGGGGCCCTGATTTTGTTATGATATCCATAAAGACTAAAGATTGAAAAAGATATTTGAATTCTCCATGATGGGCTTAACGGAACTACGCACAAGATTGAAAGTTTTCAGAATTTTACTGCAACAAACAAACTAAAATAACATTGATTAGAAATAGCCATCAGGCAATCAGGTCCCTAACCTACAGGATAACTCTAACTTTTTAACATGACCAAAAATCTCATGATACAACAAAACTTCATCGTCCACAGTCCACGGAACTGCAGCTTTTACAGAAACCAGTTCAAAATCACCCCTAGCTTCCTAGGGTCTACTTCTTACTGTATTGAGAAGTGATAATATTGAATGAACATCAAAAAGCCCTTTTCATTGGAATTTCTGACAAGTCTACACTGTGTTTCCTGTTCCTTCTCACACCAAGACGCATCTTACAGAGTCTTTAAATTGCCACATAATGGATCTCTTCAGCTAGAAACAGGATTACCCTACATTATGTCTATTAGCACACAAAAAGGCAGAACACTTGCCTTGTTGACCACTCAAGCAGCAGCATTTGGTCTTTCCCTCTTTCCGTCCAAAGCTTTGAATCAGAAAGTCAATCAACAATTGCCCAGCTGCTCTTGCTATTGTATCAGGCATAAATATTTCCATCTCGGTCTCAATTAATCTCACCCACAACCAATGGCCCCATGGTAACCAAGCCACTTAGACTTATTTTGGAGTAGGAATTTGAAATAGAGCAAATACCTCTCTTCACTTCCCATTTTGCTTTAAATTAAAGAGACAGTCCAGAACATCTTATAAAACCCCATGTTCATTACACCTCCAAATCAGGTGTATGATTTAAATCTGACTCATTGGAGTAGTGAATGAATCCCGAATTGACATGCAGCATGATTTTTTGTTCACAATAAAATCATAAGAAATTAGTGTAGGGGTAGACCTGTGAGCCTGTTCCCCTATTTAATATTGATATTGATACTCATTGGGGCTTTAAGTCCCTTCTCATAACCCTTCACTGCCTTGTTGATCAGAACCTAACTCAGCTTTGAATATATTCAATGACCCAACCTCCATGGCCTTTTGTGTAAATGAATTCCAAAGATAAGGGACCCTAGTGAAAAAAATAATTTGCTCCTCATGCACTACCTCCTGTACCCTAATCCTCTAGGTTACCTTTGTCAACTTGATTTGCTCAATCGATATGAAGATTACAATTGCCTTTGATTATTGCAGTAACTTCCATACATGCCCTGATTACGTCTTGATTAATACTCTAACTACAGTATAACTACTGTTAGGATGCTGAAAAAGGACTTCCACTTCTTCCCTTTCCAGTTCCATTTCATTATTCAGCTACTTCTAAATATTGATCTTAAAATGTTTTAATGAGTCAACAGAGATAGTAGGAACTACCGATGCTGGAGTCTGAGATAACAAGATGTAGAGTTGGATGAACACAGCAGGCCAGGCAACATCAGAGGAGCAGGAAAGCTGACATTTCAGGTCTTTATTAAGAAGTCAATATCTAGTTTTGTACCTTTCCCCATTTTCATTTCTGTTGAAATTAATGGATGGAGACAATTAATGAAACCTTTCTGCTCATCATCCTATTAGCTAGTACAAACACAGCTACAACTTTGAATGGTAAGAGTATGACAGGGTGTCAATCAGCTTGCAGATATTTCCAATTCTTCACACATTCCATAACTCTTGAAACAATAACAACCTTTATCTTTCTTCTGTCTCCACCCTGCTCATTAGGTATTGCTTTACCCAGTAAAAGCAATATTCAGACAACTAATCCATCACTTGGTCTCTGGTTTTGTTCTCTATTTCCATATTCTGCATGATGATTATATAACTCACAGAACATAAAGCAACTGCTTTGTACTACCCCAAAACACCTTACTTAACTTTAACAGCTTCAGACATATTTTCACTTCTATTACCTTTTCTGTGTAATGCTATTTGTCACAGAGTCCTTAACTATCAGCCTTATCCTTGTTTACTTATGTCTTTGCAGAAGTTGTCACTCGCGTTGTACAATATAGAACATAAGAACTAAGAGCAGGAGTAGGCCATCTGGCCCCTCAAGCCTGCCCCACCATTTAATAACATCCTGGTTGATCTTTCTGAGACTCAGCTCCACTTACCTGCCCACTCACCATAACCCTTAATTCCTTTACTGTTCAAAAATTTATCTAGCCTTGCTTTAAAAACATTCAGTGAGGTAGCTTCAACTGCTTCACTGGGCAGGGAATTCCACAGATTCACAACCCTTTGGGTGAAGAAGTTCCTCCTGACCTCAGACCTACATCTGCTTCCGTTTAGTTTGAGGCTATACCCCCTAGTCCTGGTTTCACCTGCTAGTGGAAACAACCTCCCTGCCTCCACTTTATCTATTCCCTTCATAATCTTATATGTTTCTAGAAGATCTCCCCTCATTCTTCTGAATTCCAAATGTGTATAATCCCAGCCTACTTAGTCTCTCTTCATAATCCAACCCTCTCAACTCTGGAATCAACTGAGTGAATCTCCTCTGCACCCCTTCCAGTGCTAGTATATCTCTTCTCAAGTAAGGAGACCAAAATTGCATACAGTACTCCAGGTGCGGCCTCACCAGAACTCAATACAGTTGCATCATAGCCTCACTGTTTTTAACCTCCATCCCTCTAGCAATGGCAGACAAAATTCCATTTGTCTTTTTAATTGTCTGCTGCACCTGCAATCCTACTTCTAGCAATTCATGCACAAGGACACCCAAGTCCCTCTGCACAGCAGCATGCTGCAATGTTTTACCATTTAAAACATAGTCCATTTTTCTGTTATTCCTACCAAAATGGATGACTTCACAATAATCAACATTGTACTCCATCTGCCAGACCTTTGCCCACTCACTTAGACTATTTATATCCCTGTGTAGACTTTCAGTGTCTTCTGTGCACTTTGCTCTACCACTCATCTTAGTGTCATCTGCAAATTTTAACACAGTACACTTCGTCCCTAACTCCAAATCATCTGTGTAAATTGTAAACAATTCCAGTCCCAACACTGATCCCTGAGAAACACCACTAGCCACCGACCACCAACCAGAAAAACACCCATTTACCCCTACTCTTTGATTTTTACTAGTCAACCAATCCTCTATCCATGCCAATACATTACCTGTAATACCACGCAACTTTATCTTATGTAGCAGTCTTTGGTATGGCACCTTATCAATTGCCTTCTGGAAATCCAGATACACCACATACACAGGTTCCCCATTGTCTATCATGTAAGTAATGTCTTCAAAGAATTCCACCAAATTAGTTAAATATGACCTACCCTTCGTGAACCCAGGCTGGGTGTTCCCAATGGGGCAATTTATATTCAGATGACATATTAAGGTTAGTGAAATCTTGTCAGCACCAGTTTATGACAGAATGTTTTTTTTCAGTGGAGGTTCAATATGGACAATAGGGAGAATGATGTCGACATTCTGCACAAAAAATATTGATGTTCAGGCAAAATGAAAAATTAAACTTCAATGTTTTTTCCATGGATAAATTTTCAGTTAGACATCCATAGCCTCTTCTACTACAAGATCTCCTCTCATTCATCCTTACACTTAATGCTGAAAACAACTTTGCCTCAGTTCAACAGGTACATTCCAGATTATGTCCAAGAAAACACAGGTACAGGAGTAGGCCATTCAGCCTGTCAAGCCTGCCCTGCCATCCAATATAATCATAGCTCATTGAACACTTCAATGCCTTTTACCCACCCCACCCTCATAACTTTGTATGGCACTAGTAATCAGAAATCTGTCAATATCAGTGTTAAACATACTCAAAGACTGAACATCCATATCTATCTCAGGCTGAGAATTTCAAAGGTTCACAACCATCTCAGTAAAAAGATTTTGTCTCAACTCTCTTATTTTAAATTGTGCCCTCCTGGTTCTAGATTCCCCAACCAGGAGAAATATCTTACCTGCACCCACCCCATGCAATCCTCAAAGTGTTTTGTAAGTTTCAATGTGATCACCTTTCATTCTTCAAAATTCTAGAATACAGGCCCAGTTTGCTCAACTTCTCTTCATAGGAGAGTGCTACTATCCTGGGAAGAAGTCTAACAAACCTGTGTTGCATTCCCCCTCTGGCAATAATTTACTTTTTGAGAGAGGGAGACTAAATTGCACACAGTATTCTGGCTATAATCTAACCAAGCTCCCATATTGAAGCAAAATTTCACTACTCCTCTACACAAATTCCCCAGGAAACCTTCCTGTCTCTTTCCTGCTCTCCGCTGGCGTCTCCTCAATTTTATATGTAAGTGGGCATTGGCTGAGGACAGTTCACCTTCCCTTGTCCTTGTTGAACCACTTAAGTGAATAGTTAATAGTCACTTAAGAGATGCTTTCCACACAGACGTAATTTTGCAATTCACTGGAGGTTGTCAGGGACAATGGGACACCTTGCTTAGGCCTTCAGCAGGAAGAAGTTGGGGCATCTCCTCTCTGGTTGCCTTTTCACCTTTGGAAAGCATAACAGAACAAAAGAGAAGTACAGCACAGGAACAGGCCCTATGGCCCTCCAAGCCTGAGCCAATCACCATAACCTAACTAAACTAAAAAACGCAAAACCTTTGGTTGACATTTGATTCAGTGTTTTGAAGAAGTGGCAAAGAAGATTGATGAAAGCAGACCGGTAGACATTGTCCATACGGATTTCAGCAAAGTGTTCTACAGCGTTCTGCATGGTAGATTCGCTGGCAAGGTGAGATCACCTGGAATTCAAGGGGTCTAGCCAATTAGGTACAAAATTGACTTGAAAGTAGGACACAGAGGGTGGTGGTAGAGGATTATTTTTTGGACTAGAAGTCTGTGGTGTATCACAAGGATCTGAGTTGGGGCCACTGATTTTCGTCATTTATGTAAATGATTTGGATATGAATTTAGGAGGTATGGTTATTAAGTTTGCAGATGACACCAAAATTGGTGGTGAAGTGGACAGTAAAAAAGGTTATCTCAGAGTACAACAGGATCTTGATGAGATGGGGCAATGGGCTGAGGAGTGATAGATGGAGTTGAATTTAGATAAATGTGAAGTGTTGTATTTTAGAAAGGCAAATCAGGGCAGGACTTATGCAGTTAATTGTTGGTCCCTATGGAATGTTGCCAATCAAAGAGACTTAGGGATGCAGATGCATAGTTCCTCTAAAATGGAATTACAGGGAGACAAGGTGGTGAAGAAGGCATTTGGCAAGCTTGCCTTCATTGTTCAGTGCATTGAGTGCAGGAGTTGGGATGTCATGTTCCGGGTTCAATTCTGGCCTACCTGCAATAGGAAGGATGTTGTTAAATGTGAAAGAGTACAGAAAAGATTTACAAGGATGCTGGAATCTGTACTGGAAATAACAAATGCCAGAGATCACTGCGGGTCAGGCAGCATATATGGAGAGAGAGCAAGCTAACGTTTCAAGTCTAGATGACTAGTCATCAGAGCTTTGATGAAGAGTCATCTAGACTCCAAACATTAGCTTGCTCTCTCTGCATGGATGCTGTTTGACCTGCTGTGATCTCAGGCATTTGTTGTTTCCTTTACAAGGATGTTGCCCAGGGTTGGACAGTTTGAGCTACAGGGAGAGGTTGAATAGGCTGGGGCTTTTTTCCCTGGAGCATCAGAAGCTGATGGGTGACCTTATGGAGGTTTATAAAATCATGAGGGGCATAGATAGGTGAATAGCTAAGGTCTTTTTTCCAAGCAGGTAGGGGAGTCTAAAACTGGAGGGCATAGGTTAAAGGTGAGAAGGGAAAATTTAGAAGGGACCTGAGGGGCAACTTTTTTATGCAGAGTGTGGTGCATGTACGGAATGAGCTGCCAGAGGAAGTGGTGAAGGTGTGTACAATTATGACATTTAAAAAGTATCTGGGAATGGTTACATGAATAGGAAGCATTTAGAGGGATATAGGCTAAATGCTGGCAAATGGGACTGGATCAGTTTAGGATATCTGGCATGGACATATTGATCTGAAGAGTCTGATTTTTTGCTGTATAACTCCATGATTCTATTTGATAAATCACTGCTTAAGCCTCAGGTGAAGGAGCATGTCCAATGATAGGCATTATTCTTTACAATCAATGTCAAAACTTTGGAGAGTGCACAGAAAAGGTTTAGTTAAGTAGTATGGTGGCACATGGGAAACTTTATTTATGTGGAATGGTGGGAAATGTTCATCTTATAGCAAAGAGGATCAGGGGAGTTTTAATCGAGATGTTAAAATTGAAGAAAGGTATTGATAGTATGAATAAGTGAAAACTGTTTTGATTGACAGCAGTGTTGGTAACCAGAGGAAATTGATTGAAGGTAATTTGCGAAAGAACTTAAGGATAATTATTTTTTAACGCAGTGAATTATTGTGATCTGAAATTCATTGTTTGAAAGAATGGTGAAAAGTAATTTAACAGTAACATTCAAAATGGACTGGATATACAATTGAAAAGGAAACATTGCTTGGCAATGGGAAAAAAAGGTCATTGAGTGGGAGTGTTTGAATAGAACTTTCAGAGAGTCAGTGCAGGCTATATGGGCCACATGATGTGTTTTGTGATTCACCCTCAGGAGTTCTGCATGATTTGAGTATTAGATGAAATAGTCCTGAATTGTTGTTAATAATAAATATCAACCAGCGATTGGTGTAAAAATTTAGTCTGCTTATAATATCAAAACAGCAAATAGCAGACCATCACAAGTTCTTGCATTAAATACTGATCTAATTGTATTGCAGTTTAGTGACTGCCGTCTGTTTGGTACGGAACATCATAAAAGAGATTGAGCTAAGCTATGTTGATTTGCACATAGCTAAATCTAGTATGCAATTTTAGTATTAATAAAGTAACTAACAATTTCTGATGTGACCACAAAATAGTCAACATGACTTTCAAAGAGCTATAAGTTAGAATACTGTATGTTTTGTATTTTAGTTCCTTAGCAATGATAGCAATGTCTTATAAAATGCTACAAAGTGAATTTTAGGCAATCCAAAATTCTGTAAATTGTAAAGATAAGGTATTTCTCACTGCTCTACATGAAATACATGTTTAATATAGCAATTACCTATTGTGGACGAGAGATGTTAAATGCTTATTAGCTGACTCTCAAATTTATAATTTATAAACATTATTGCATTAAATTGTGCTGTTTCTTGCTTTTATACATTGATAAATAGAAAGTCCATTTTCAAGTTAAGTCACTGGTGTTTTTGTTTCGTCAGACAGGTATTGAGTTTTTCACCAAGTTTTTGGATGAGGAAAGCCAGCTCCTCAGTTGCTTGAGATTTGTCTTCAAGAAGTTCATATCGAAGACTTGAGATATCTTGTTTAATTTCTTTCAGTTCACCTGGGAGATAATATCAAAATATCAATGAAAATATTAAGACTATGGAAATCATTACTGAACAAATTTTGATTTAATGCATACGAAATACAATTTAAAAATAACCTGCTTTAACATGATAAGTAATATTTAGAAGAAAATTCTTTCAGAACTTATATTGTGAGAAGAAAATTGTTGACACCATTCACACTGTTGTAGTTGGCAATAATGGATTTTTCATCTTATTTACTCCTTATTTTAACTCCGTCACATCTCATCATCATCAGTAATCACTTGCTAATGAAGATGATTATCCACCTTGGAGATTTAATATTACTGACAACACATTTGGCACATGTTTTCAGGAGGTGGAATTGGTTTTGAGATGGATCTTTGGTGAATTTCTGCAGTGCATCCTGTAGATACTACACACCGCTGCTACTGAGATTCGGAGGTGGAGGGAACGGATGCTTGTGGGGGTAGTGCCAATCATGCGGGCTGCTTTGTCCTGGATGGTGTCAAACTTGTTGAATGTTGTTGGGGCTGCACTCATTCAGGCAAGTGGGGACAATTCCATCACACTCCTGAATTGCACCTTGTAGATGATGGACAAGCTTTGAGGAGTCAGGAGGTGAGTTACTCCTCACAGTGCTCCTAGTTTCTGACCTTTTCTTGTAGCCGCTGTTTATGTGGTAGGTTAAATTGAGCTTCTGGTCAATGATAACCTCCAGGATGTTGATAGTGGGGGATTCAGTGATGGTAACACCATTGAATGTAAGGGGTTGTGGTTAGATTGTCTCTAATTGGTGATGCTCATTGCCTGGCATTTGTGTAGTGCGACTGTCACTTACCACTTGTCGGTCCAAGTCTGGATGCTATCTGGATCTTTTTGCATTTGAACACGGTTTGCTTCAGTATCTGAGGAGTCACAAATGGTGCTGAACATTGTGCAATCATTGGCGAACATCCCCACTTCTGACCTTATGATAGAGGAAAGGTCATTGATGAAGCAGTTGAAGGCGGCTGGGCCCAGGACACTACCATGAGGAACTCCTGCACAGGTGTCCTGGAGCTGAGATGATTGACATCCAACAAACACGACCATCTTCCGATGAGTCAGGTATGACTCCAACCACCGGAGAATTTGCCCCGTGATACCCACTGATTCCAGTTTTTCTATGGCTCCTTGATGCCACATTTGATCAAATATAGCCTTGATGTCAAAGGCTGTCACTCTCACCTCACCTCTGGAATTCAGCTCTTTTGTCCATGTTTTAATCAAAGCTGTAATGAGGTCAGGAGCGGAGTGGCCCTGGTGGAAGCCAACTGAGCAGGTTATTGCTGAGCTGATGTTGCTTGATAACACTGTTGATGACACCTTCCATCTCTTTACTGATGATTGAGAGTAGACTGATGGGGCGGTAATTTGCTGGGTTGGATTTGTCCTGCTGCTTTTTGTGCACAGGATATACTTGGACAATTTTCTACATTGTTGGGTAGATACCAGTGTCAAAACCGTACTGGGACAGCTTGGCTAGGGTAGCAGAAAGTTCTAAGCACACGTTTTCAGTACTACTGCCAGAAAGTTGTCAGGGCCTGGAGACTTTATAATATCCAGTGTCTCCAACCATTTCTTGATGTCAGCTGGACTGAATCGAATTGGCTGAAGACTGGTATCTGTGATGCTAGGAACCACTGAAGGAGGCAGAGATGGGTCATCCACTTGGCACTTCGGGCCGAAAGTTGCTGCGAATGCTTCAGCACTGTCTCTTGCACTAATGTGCAGGGTTCTTCCACCATTAAGGATGGGGATATTTGTGGATCCTCATCCTTCAGTGAGTTGTTTAACTGTCCACCACAATTCATGACAGGATATGGCAGGACTGCAGAGCGTAGATCTGATCCATTGGTTGTGGGAACGCTTAGCTCTGACTATCGCTTGCTGCTTTCGCTCTTTGGCATGCAAGTAGTCCTGTTTGACGGCTTCATCAAGTTAAAACATCATCTTCAGGTGTGCCTGGTGCTGCTCATGGCATGTCCTTCTGTATTCTCCATTGAACCAGGATTGATCCCCTGGCTTGATGGTAATGGTTGAGTTGGGGATATGCTAGGCCATGAGGTTACAGAATGTGCTGGAATACAATTCTGGAGCTGTTGAAGGCCCACAGTGCTTCATGAGTGCCTAATCTTCAGTTGCTAGATCTGTATGAAGTGTGTCCCATTTAGCACGGTGATAATGTCACACAACACGATGGCAATTATTTTCAATGTGAAGACGGGACTTTGTCTCTACAAGGACTGTGCCATGGTCATTCCTATCAATATTGTGATGGACAGATGCAGCTGCAGCTAGCACATTGGTAAGGATGAGGTCAAGCATGTTTTTCCCTCTTGTTGGTTCCCTCACCACTGCTGCAGAACCAATCTAACAGTTATGTCTTTAGGACCCGACCACCTCGATCAGTATTTCTGCTGCTGTGCCACTCTCGGTGGCAGACATTGAAATCCCTTACCCAGAGTACATTTTATGCTCTTGCCATCCTCAGTGATTCCTCAAAGTGTTGTTCAACATTGTGGAGTACTAATTCATCAGCTGAGGGAAGACGGTGTGTGGTAATCAGCAGAAGGTTTCCTTGCTCATGTTTAACCTGAAGCCATGAGACTTCATGGGGACCACAGTCAATGTTGAGGATTCCTAGAGCAACTCCCTCCCGACTGTATATCACTGTGCCGCCACCTCTGCTAGATCTGTGCTGCCAGTGGGACAGGTCGAATCCAGGGATGGTGATAGTGGTGTCTGGGACATTGTCTGTAAGGTATGATTCTGTGAGTATGTCAGGAATGAGACAGACACCTAAAAATGTTGGAGGACGCCCTGATAGGAACAGGATACGATGCTCAACTAATTGCTCACCAGTTCCAATGAGCTACAGTGAAAAACTGTAATGATTCCTCGGAAGACAGACATGGGAAATGTCCGATAGAGTATCCTACATTGTCCAGTACTTTCCAGGAGTGGAGACACTACACCATGTTCTTCGCAGCCCTCAACACATTATTGATGATGATGAGCACCTTGCCAAGATCTTCCCCACGCCTCCACTTCTCGCCTTGAAACAACCGCTAAACCTTAAACAGACCACTGATTGCAGCAAACTCCCCAGCCTTCAGGTCAACATCAATCACAACACTATACAGCCCTGACATGGCAACCTCTGCAAGATATGTCTGATCTTCAACTTGGACACTACCATCACATTTGGGAACACCACCCGTCATGTACACGGCAGATATTCAGGTGACTTGGCCAAGGTTGTCCATTTCATACGCTGGCAGGCAAGGATGCCCCAAGGCATGGTATATTCGCCAAACCAGACTATGACAATGGATGAATGTCTACCATGCAACAATCGCCAGAGAGGTATGTTTCCTTCCAGTGGGGCAACACATCAGCGGTCAAGCACATTTGGCCTCAGATCTTCGGATAAACGTGCTCCAAGGCAGACTTTGGGATAGACATCAATGCAGAGTCATTATCCCTCTCATCGCCCCCCCAACACAGACACACACCCTCACACACATTCTCCCCTGCCTCGCACACACACAGAGATCCTTTCTCATTCATTGTCTCTCTCTTTCACACACACACACACACACACACACACACACACACACACACACACACACACACACACACACACACACACACACAATGCTCTCTCTCCCCTCTCTCTAATACACGCACACACACAGATTCTTTCTCATTCTTTGTCTCTCTCACACACACACATCCTTTCTCAAACACACTGTCTTCTCAAGCACACACAAACACTCTCTTCTCAACCTCACACAGACACACACACCCTCATTTTCTCTCTCCACACACACTCCCCACCCCCTCACATACACACACACTCTCTCCCCCTCATACACAAACTCTCCCCCCTCCACTCTCACACATACACAGATCCTTTCACATTCATTGTCTCTCTCC
This sequence comes from Stegostoma tigrinum, assembly GCF_030684315.1. NCBI lineage: Eukaryota > Metazoa > Chordata > Chondrichthyes > Orectolobiformes > Stegostomatidae > Stegostoma > Stegostoma tigrinum. The sequence goes on along the minus strand of NC_081354.1, from coordinate 36,616,199 downwards.
CAACCACACACATACACACACACGCTCTCTAAACCCCCTCCCCCCTCACACACACACTCTCACACAGATCCTTTCTCATACACACACAGTCCCTCAAGCACATACATAAGCAATCTCTCTCAACCTCACACGTACTCTCTCTCCTTCACACATGCTCAGGCTCAGACTCAGGGACAGGCACAGGCACACAAAGTAAATGGGGTGGCACGATGGCTCAGTGGTTAGCACTGTTGCCTCACAGCACCAGGGACCCAGGTTCAATTGCAGCCTCAGGCAAACTGTCTGTGTGGAGTTTGCACATTTCCCCATGTATGTATGGGTTTGCTCCAGTTTCCTCCCACAGTCCAAAGATGTGCAGGTTAGGTGGATTGGTCCTGCTAAATTGCCCACAGTGTTCAGGGATGTGCAGATTAGGTGGGTTATAGGGGTATGGGTCTGGGTGCTCCAAGGGTCAGTGTGGATGTGTTGGGCCAAAGGGCCTGTTTCCACACTGTAGGGATTCTAAATCTATAAAGTCAACTTGTATTTGCAGATACATTCCATTTTGTTCAAAAAGCACACAATTTATAGACAGTCAACGTCCCGTTTTCGAAATCCCTACTTTAGAAATAAAACCAGCCAGACCTCAAATCAAAACACGAACAGATTCTAAACAAGATTTTCACACCTAACGTGCAACATGGACCTAAAATGTCACCTCTTCTTTACTTTGATGAACCCTTTAGTTCTCTCAGGACAGTGATTTCAAAGTATTTCTGAGATTAACATACACATATTAATCAATTAAAACCTCCTAACTGATTAAAGATTTAACAGCATCTTAGGGTTGTTTAGTACATCCTCATCAGTGGTGTGACCCTTTGATCATTTACTTATAAATTCTGTGTCTCATACTACTTCTGTCACTAACACCTGAAGAAGGAATGAGGCTCCAAAAGCTTGTTATCAAATAAACCTGTTGGTCTATAATCCGGTGTTGTGTGATTTCTGAACTTGTCCACCCCAGCCCAATACCGGCACCACTACATCATGACTATTTAACACAGATTAATGGGCAAATACAGGTGTAAATGTGCACCCAAAATTACAGATGCATATTCAACTTCAAATATAAGGTTGTCACATTCAACAAAATGCTAGAAATGTCTTCCTATGCCATTAAGTGCAAACATAAAGTCAGGAAGCTTGTTATAGTTGTCAGCAAGCCTCAGTCAAGTCAAGGGGCATAACCTTCATTCAGGGGGTCCTGACACAGTAAGCTGAGTGCAGACTTCAATATCAGTTCAGGCCATGCACGAAATGGTCAGATACTACCCCCCATCAAAGGTAAGGAGCTGAACGATGGGCAGCATACCACCTGTCTTGATTCTTTTTGCCCTACTGTGGGCTGTTTTCCTATATGTACTGAGGGGAAGGTGGATGTTACAGGAGATGAAAATGATTCAGCTATTACTGTCAGTACAGATGGTGAGGCACTTTAGTTACTGAATTGTAGCACAGAGGATATTCACAGTTCACGGTGCGGGACATTGGGGTGAGTAAAAGCAAGGGCCTTGGCGGGAGGTTGGTAGAGTGGCAGAGATAGAATGTATGTGAGGAATCAAAGGGAATATCTTAGAATTTATCCTTGCAGAATAGAGAAGGACACTGAACTTCTTCCTGCGGTGCTGGGCATTCCTACAGACAGCTGAATGCTTTAACCTAGGTAGTAACCTTGCACCAGACTGGTGTGATCTGGACTTGTGGCCTCCATTGCTGATACTGTGGGGGAAGAATCCATCAGCAGGAACAAACGATGGTGACTGCAAGGTGGGGCACTGATTTCTCCCTCTCTGGGCAAATGTCAGCAACCATACAGGGCAGGTAGCTTCAGACTGACAGTGCTTGTCCAGGTTCACAAACAAGGTTCAGGCAAAAGGCATGCTGGTGAATTCTGAGATATCTAGTGAGTGGCGAATTTTTCCAGCAACTGCAAGTGGTGAGATGCGGTGGAAATCGGATGTCATAGCTGTCATATGGGTGTAGTATGTAATTAATGACATTTGGTAAGAAATGGCGACAAACTCTCCAGAAACCTCAATGCAGCTTGAACTTAACCAAAAATATGAAAGATTCACTCCTATTTCTTACAAACATGCTGTTATTTTTCCAGGAATATATTATTTTAAAGGCTTTTAATATGTATCTATATAGTGTAACACCAATTCCATTTTATGCTTTGACAGTGACTAAGTATGTTGTTGTCCAGTTCTTTTATAGTTTCTTTGTGTCTGTGGATTAGAAAGTGTAGGAGGGGTATATTAAAGTTATACTTGTATTCTGAAAATATGTTTAGAACAGTACTTCTCTGGGAGTTTTGGGAGTCCTTTTTTTGAGTGAAATACTTTGAGACATATGCTCCCTTACAATCTACGTAAATGTTGTTCATCCTTACCTTCATTAACTTCATCATTTTCTTTATCAACTTGCGCTTTCAAGACATATCGTTTAATCAGTCGTTTCATTATTTGCTGTGAAAGACAAGAAAATAACTAAAGCAAGAATGTAAAAGAATAATCATAAACATAGATATGGTATTGTTGAATTCTGACTTACAATGAATGCCCTGAATTATATGTTAATAGAACTCTATAAATACTGCTCATGGATTACCTTTTTACACTGAACCAATTTGCAAAGAACAGAGGATAGCATGTGAATTGTTCTGCTCAAGAAGTATTTTATTAATGCGAACATTTTACAGTCAGTGCTTGGAAATAGCCATTGATTGTTTTCTCTGCTGTCATCTTAATTCCTCTCTAGATTATCTCAAAGTCAAAATAAGATAGCAGAAAATAACTGGCTTTCTTTCTTTCTGTGGACTTTTCAATTATTCTGGTGTGTAGGTGTTTTGTACAAAATGTGGCATTTGAAGTAATACAGACAACCTCAAACCTCAAGCTAAATTTGTGGGATAACAATGTGTCGAGCTGAATGAACACAACAGGCCAAGCAGCATTAGAGGAGCAGGAAAGCTGATGTTTCGGGTCTAGACCCTCCTTCAGACAGTTTTCTGAAGAAAGGTCTAGACCTGAAACATCAGCTTTCCTGCTCCTCTGATGCTGCTTGGTCTACTGTGTTCATCCAGCTCTACACCTTGTTATCTCAGATTCTCCAGCATCAGCAGTTCCTACTCTCTCTGTAACTAATTTTGTGGGAACAGAGTACTGCGTTAGACGATCAGGTATGATCATATTGTATGACAGAGCAGAGTCAATTGGCAGAATGGCCTTCCTGTGCTCTTATTTTCTATGTTTCTATGTTTTTAGCTATGTTTCCCCAATGCCCTGTGGCCACTTGCATCACAGAACATCACACCACATGCAGGCAAGCATTTGGACATATCCATACATGAGCTTTTATTGACGTTCAGCAGAAGGGAATGCAAAGAAAACAAACTCAGGCTGCAGTTCACGACCAAAATACAGATGGCAGGGATCTTGACCATGCCACTCCATGCTGGTATTCTGTACCCACTTAGTATCTACTGGGACTGGGAGAACTCAGATAAACACTAAGTGAGTGAGCCCCAAGACAGCAAATGAGCAGCCCTGAGCTGCAGCCTGTTGGAGTCCATGACCTGGATACTGTCTGCGCATACAAAATTCTGAAGCCTTTCAATGGTAGTTGCCAGTGCTCCCTGCCTTGCAAGTCTGTGCTTCATGAAGGCCTGGAAATTGATTAGAAAGACTGGATGCCAGTGTCTGTGGATGTGGGGTGGATGTGGCTAATGTTCATGTCTCAAGATGCTGTCTAGTTCTATGCAATATGGAAGTACTTTTAAACAAGTGATGAGCTGAACCGCCAGGTGCCGGCTCTGATTTCTGTGTCAAGACTCCTTGATATCTAGCTTGTTTTGCCAGTTCGGTATTAATCAGGTGAGTTGCACCACTGGCAAGGCATTAAACAAACAATAACCTCTCTTACCTGGCAACTTGCATCACCACTCAGCAAAAACACAAAGGAAAGTGCAAGTTGTTCCCAACATCAAGTTTGGTTTGGACTTCTCATCTGATTCTGCCACAAATCATGCCACAGTCTACATTGCTCAGACCCCCTTAAGATTTTACCCAATCTGTTAGCTAGCTCTCTCTCAAACTCTGCTTTCTGTCTCTTTCGATCTCCTTAGCTTCATCTTAAAGTGTGCCAAATTTTCTGCCTGACAACTAATCATTGCTGATTTGTAACAAAAACAGAAATTGCTGGAAAAGCTCAGCAGGTCTGGCAGCATCTGTGGAGAGAAATCAGAGTTAACATTTCAGATCAAGTGATCCTTCCTCAGAACTCCACAGTTGCTGCCAGACCTGCTGGTCGTTTTCAACAATTTCTGGTTATGTTTCTGATTTACAACGTCTGCAGTTCTTTTGGTTTTTATTTTGCTGATGTGTGTATTTTACAACTTAATACAAAACTTTATTATTTAGTCATGGATGATACATTTTCCAGAACATTTTTTTCCTCACTGGGAAAATCTTAGCTTTTAAAATAAACTAACTGCAGATGCTGAAGATCTGAAACAAAAACAGAAATTGCTGGAAAAGCTCAGCAGTATCTTTGGAGAGAAAGCAGAATTAATGTTTTGAGTCTAGTGATCCTTCTTCAGAGATTAACACTCAGTAATAAAATTGGTACGGGCATGATGGGCAGAATGGCTTCCTTCTATACCTTAACAGTTCTGTGATTTTGTGAATTCATTTACTGGCTCCTGCTTGTTGGCTTTTACTATTTTAGAATGAGGTTGAGAATCATATAGCCTTCCTGCTTTGCAGTGAACACAGCTGATTCAGAACTGAGGAAGGATCTCCGGACCTGAAAAGTTAACTCTGACTTTTTTCTTCACAGATGCTGCCAGATCTGCCGAGCTTTTCCAGCAACTTCTGCTTTTATTTCACCAGCTACTTCTTTTAAGTCCATCAGGACTTGGGGATTTGTCAACTTGCAGTTCCAACAAATGAATACATCCTCAGTAATTGTAATTTTCATGAGTTCCTCTCTCCCTTTCAGTTCCTGATTTACAGCTATTTCTGGGATGCTACTTTTATCCTCGCTACAAAGACCGTTCAAAATATCTCTTCAATTCATTTGCCAACTCTTTATCTCTTTAAATATCTGAAGAAACTTTTTCAATCTGTCTTTGCAATTTCTCTCATATAATTTACTCCATCTGATAATTCCAATCTATATGGAGGATAAAATCCCCCATGACAATTTCTGCACCCTTTTGATAAGCTCCCATCATTTCTCCCTCTGCGCCTTATCTTACCATGTGTTTACTGTTAAGACCCCTGTACACAACTCTGACAAGTGACCAGAGATAATGGGAACTGCAGATGCTGGAGAATCCGAGATAACAAAGTGTGGAGCTGGATGAACACAGCAGGCCATGCAGCATCTTAGCAGCACAAAAACTGATGTTTCGGGCCTAGACTTTGTTATCTCCGACAAGTGACATATGCCATTATTGTTTGTCATCTCTACCCAGATTGCTTCCTATCCTGGTTTCGTAATTTAAAGTAATCCCTCTCTATAGAGCTAATGTCATCATTATTTAAAAGAGCCACACCTCCATCCTTACTTTGCTTCATGGCCTTCTTAAATGTCACATACTCTTCAATATTTGGGTTTCAATCCATGTAATTCCACAGCTGCATCTCAGATATGGCTGCTAGATCATATCTGTTTATCTCACTTTGTATTACTAGTTTATCTGCTTTGTTAAGAAAGCTACATATAGTCAAACATAGTGTCTTAAGTTTTATTACTTTTTGTCATCTCTAGTCCTCTCCGTTCTTTCTGTCTCCTTTTCATCCAAGTTGTGGGAAGATCTTGCACTGACCTGTTTAAATTCAGGGGGACAGGTGCACTTTTATACTTCTGGATTATAATTCTTGTTGGATTGAGATCCAAAATATAAATTGAGATACTTTTGAAGCCATTATAACCTTTCTGAAGATAATATTTTTCACACATGGAATCCTGCACATTGTTATATCTGACATTTTGGAGAGTAATTTGCTGAACCATTGCAGTCTCATACGGATCATTCCACATTACAAAATCACCAAGGTATCCCCAACACAACTGTGATGCTACGTGAAAGAAAATATCATAAAAAGACTCCAGGAAAAGAATAAAAGCTTTCATTTAGCCCCGGTTAACCAATGTTTCTCTTGTTACGGAATAGCTTCATACCATTCTAGCTTTTGATTGATCACAGGCAGCAAATTCAACTTCCCTCCGTTTCCTAAGCTAAGCCAAGAATTACAGTATAGGACCGTGAACAAGTACAACAAAAACACTGCTGAGCACGCCAAGCCATAATGCCCAGTCATTTCAATTTGTTTTCCTTACAGCCGTCTGAGCGTTGGTTTTCCTGCCTGACAGCCAATTAGCTCCTCAATGCTAGATGAGCTGCTCACAATATGGTCTCTCTGCATTGACCAAATGTAAGCTGTGTAACTCCTTTGCAGAAAACCGCTGCTCAGTCTGTAAGCTCCTACCTGCCAGTGCCTTGCTATTTTAACACACCATCACGCTCTCCTATTCTAATTTTTATCCTTGGTATGGTGCAATGTTCCAGTAAATCCCAGTGCAAGTTGTATGAACCAGTCTCATTTTCTGTTTTGGCACTTTACAGCCTTCTGGATTCACCATTGAGTTTAAAAACTTCAGGCAGTGAACACCTTTGTCCATTTTGTGTTCCCCACCTTCTCCACTACCCACAATCCAAGCACCTCACTAGTGTTTGGTTTTCATGGTTTTGCTTTCAGTACAGCGACCTATGTTCTACCATTAACTTCTTCTATTAACACCTGCACTGGACTGATTTCTGTTTTCTTCATCCATTATTGCTGTCTTTGCCATTTATTCTGAGTTACCTGTGATCTCTAATCTTTTTTAACCCGATGACTTTTTCCCCCATCTCTTCTATACTACCTGCTCGTTCCCACATCTTTCTGCAGTGTAAAACTCACCACTTTTCCACCTTTCACTTCAGTTCTGAAAAACAATTGTTTTGCTATTGAAATGTAAACTCTGTCTTCAAAGATGCTGTCAGACCTGCTAAGTTCCTCCAGCACTGCCGTTACAAGGAGATTTTGTGGTCGGTTGTGTCCCTGATATTACTACATTTAAATTAAATATTTTCCAAATTCTACATGATACTTAAAGTTTAGTCATGGAATGTAGGAGTTGCTGCATAGGATACTGCCCATTCATACCTTCTTTTAAGTGGTGATCTGCCTCTTTGAACACTGCAATCCATATGGTGTAAGTACGTTGACAGTGCTGATGGAGAGGAAGTTCCAGGATTTTGATTCAGCAACAATGAAAAATGCTAATAAAAGTTTTGGAAGGTGTTGGCTATAGAGTCTTGTTGGGCCATTGAAGTGCATTTTGTACACTGTAGAGACTGCTGCCACTGAACAGGGCTGCAAGGAATGAATTTTGAAGGTGTTAGAAAGGTAGGATGCCAATCAAGTCGGCTGCTTTGACCTGGATGGTGTTGAGTCTCTTGAGTATTGTTGGAGCTGCACTGATTCAGGCAAGCGGGGAGCATTCTATCACACTCATGACTTGAACCTTTGGATTTTGGACAGGTAGTAAGGTGTGAGAAGGTGAGTTACCTGCTCCAAACACCCAGCCTCCGGCCTGTTCTTGTAGCCACATAATTTACTATTTATGTGGCTGTCCAGATCGATTTCTGGTCAATTGTAAACCCGAGGATGTTGAGTAGAGCATTCAGCAATGGTAATGCCATTGAACGTCAAAGGGCAGTAGTTACAGTCTCTCTTCCTGGACATGGTCAGTGTCTGGCACTTGTGTGGAAAGGGTGTTACTTGGCATCCCAAGCCTGCAATGTCATCCAGATCATGCTGCACTTGGACAAGAAACTTACTTAGTATCTGAGAAGTTGCAAAATTCTGCAATCATTAACGAGCAACCTACTTCTGATCTTATACTGAGGGGAAGTCGTTGAAACATCTGAAGATGATTGGGCGTAGAACATTACCCCAAGGCTCCAGTGATGCATTAGTAATGTCCCTACCTCTGGGACAGAGATCTGAGTTCGGGTCCCACCTGACTCACTCAAGTGTCGTGACATATTTGATTAGGTTGATAAGAAATTTCTACCACTGAGGAATTCCAACAATGATGTTCTGGAGCTAAGAACCATTTTCCTTTGTGCTAACTATCGCTCCAACCAATGGAGAGTTCTTCCTGTGACTCCCATTTATCCAACTTTGTTTCTTGATGCACATTCAATCAAATGTGCTTTGAAATCAAGGGCACTCATTCTCACATCTAGTTCAGCTGTTTTATCCATATAAATATATCACATGGTTTCTGTCCTAATGAGCTCTATTCAGCTTTCATTGAACCCTTCTCTTGGCATCAAGTCTTTCTCAAATTCATAGAAAGAATCCCTACAGTTTGAAAACAGGCCCTTTGGCCCAACAAGTCCACACCGCCCCTCAGAGCATCCCATCCAGATCCATCCCTCATAACTCATCTAATCTACACATCCCTGAACACTATGGGCAATTTAGCATGGCCAATCCACCTACCCTGCACATCTTTGGACTGTGGGAGGAAATCAGAGCAACCGGAGGAAACCTGCGCAGACACGGGGAGAATGTGCAAACTCCACACAGACAGTCAAAATAAAATAGGTTCCTGATGCTACCAGGCAGCAGTGCTAACCTCTGAGCCACCATAATGCCCTCAAATTGCTTTCATGGTCTTATTGGGATCATTGTTGCATGTTCTGTATTGCTCTATGTGTCGAAGAATTTGTCCCCAGCGGATTTCTGGTGGGTTTTTGTCAGATGTACAATATTTTGCAGATTTATATACTCTCTCCTTGAGGAAAGGATCCAACTGTGGTGCATCACAGTTTAAAACAGACCAGAGTTCCTGCAGCCCAGGTGGTGATATTACATGACTTCCCCAATTTATTCATTGATTAGTACCTATTTATAGAAGGCAGATGACAGCATATTTTACATAAGACCCCCAAAGTAAATCAAATTACTGAGCAGATCTATGCTGGTACCTAACCTTGTGATGGATACACAAGCTTCTTGTCACTGGCAGTCTAAATGAAAGAGGGCAATATTATATTTAACTACTAGACTGAATAATCGAGGATGAGAGAAACTAGTTATGGAGCTCTGGAATTCACTTCTAGGACTAGCAAAAATGAGCAACATTCAAGATTAGAATGGAGGCATTGATAGACAAGCAGTTTAAAGGCTATGGGAAGATGGTAGAAAAATAGGTTAGAGAGAGACTATTAATTATACAAAGCTTGAGGGGCACCATTCTACAAGTATGGGGATAAGGTGAGAAATCAGGCCTGTGAAGAGGAATTAGTCTGGGCATAACTGTATTTATCTCTTTGATCCATTAGCCTATTAGTGAGAAAGCAGAGACTGATGACTGTATTCTGTTAGGTTACACTAGATTAGAAATGGATTAGCCAATTGGATAGATCAATGGCAGATGGAATTTAACCCTGACAAATGTGAGGTGATGCACTTTGGAAGAAGGAATAAGACAAGGGCGTACTCAATGAATGGCAAGGCACTAGGAAGGTCAGAGGAATAGAAGGATCTCGGGGTAGGATAATAAGATAGTTCAGAAGGTATATGGGATGCTTGCCTTTATTAGCCATCACACCAATTACACGAGCAGGGAGGTCATGTTGGAGATGTACAGAACTTCGGTTAGGCCACAGCTACTGTCTGCAGTTCTGATCACTAAAATAATGGGAAAGATGTGATTGCACTGGAAGGAAGGCAATTTCACTAGAATGTTGCCTGGGCTAGAGCAATTCAGCTGTGAAGAGAGGCAGGATAAGATCAGATTGTTCTTTTGAGCAGAGATGCTTGAGGTCCATGAAATAATAAGGGGCATAGACAGGGTGGACAGAAAGCATCTGTTCCCCTTATTGAAGAATCATTAACACAGGGGCATAATTTTAAAGTGACAGAAGGTTTACAGCGGATTTGAGGAATAATGTTTTAACTCAGACTGTGGTAGGAGTCTGAAATGCATTGTCTGAAGCAATAGTTGAGGTGGGAATTACGGCATTTAAAAAGTATTTGGATGAGCAATTAAAGTGTCATAACATTCAAGGGTATGGTCTCAGTATGGGTAAGTGGGACTAGTGTAGGTAATATATTTTTGGTGTTACAGGCTTGGACTGAAGAGCCTGTTCTGTACTGCGTGATTCTATGATAATGATAACTGGCCAATCCTTGTTGTCGAGTGAAATTTATCAAATTTATCGAAATATTATTAACTGTCTAAAAACTGTAGATTTCTATTCAGGAGATTTTGTGCAGGTGTAGCAGTAGGATTTCCTATGCTCAATACTTGCACTAAAATCATAAGCAGAATCTTTGTATACTTTCTCTGCATCACTACAAGCAAGGTAAAATTGCCAGTCTTATTGATTATAGATCTGCTCTCTCAGTAGAGAGAGAGAGATGACTGATAGTAGGTTAACCCGAGAAACATCACACCTCAGGTGAGGGGGAGAGTTTGAGAAAGAAGTTATTTCATGTTAATCTCAACCAGTGCAGGAATTAAACCCAAGCTGTTCGCATCATTGTGTGTAGCAAACCAAACATCCAGCCAACTGAGCACAACAATTTTGTTACATTGGAAATGGTTTCTCAGAGATGACAAAGTAAATGCAAGAAAGCATACATCTAATCTAGTTCAATCGTCATGCCAAAGCATAATATTTGACATTCAACAGATTTGATATACCAAAAATGACAGCACAGAAAATATTCCCATTAAATACCTGATATCTTGTTGGTTGATTTATAATGCTGTTGAAACTTTGTGTTTCTGAAATCCTTAGGTTTGATTGCGCAAAAAGATTCAGCTGTGAAAACAGAATTCAAGTCTTTAATGGGATAGATTCTTACAGAAAATAAGAAGACCACTTGACCCATCATGCAACATTTTCTGGCTTTTTGAAAGGGCCGTCCAATGAGTTCCACTATCCCAATCTCTGTCCACATCCCTGCAGCTGTTTTTTTGCTCTGTCCTTTTTCAGGTAATTACCTTGCCATTTCAACATTACTATTCAACCTATTTCCAATGCCCTTTCAGATACTGAACTCATGGTCATAATATCACATTATATTAATGTATCCTCCATTTCACTCCCTTTCAGCTCTGAAGTTGTGTCAGAGGATTACGTATTCAACCACCACTTCAGGGATGTGATGGCATAATATAAGCTAATGCTGTGACCAACCAAAATATGACTGCATCGTTGGAGTTACATCATATAAAGTGTTAAACTGAAGCCCCATGTGCTCCTTTGACTGAGGATGAAAGAGTTCATTGCACTATTCTACTGATTAGCATCCCAGCTCAGTCTCAGCCTGCACCAATTCTGTTCACTTCTCGTTTCTTTTGTCTGTTCTTGTTCTTCAGTTTTTAAATTTTTTTTCATACTTTTTAAAAACTTACGATGTGAGAGAGTGACAGTGATGACATTTGAGCATTGCAGCAGTTGAGGGCCTGGAGAGAGTCAGTCAGCAGGCCCAGGGCAGAGCGGGATGGCCAGCAGTCGGCAGGCCAGTGTGGAGCGGCCAACAGGCTGGGACCCAGAGTGGGATGACAGTGTGGCCTGCCACAGATGGCAATCAGAGGCTTGTGAGCCCAGTTGGGGTCAGCCCAGCAAGGAGGAGAATGAGACCACATGTGGAAAGTCACCAGTGTGGAGCTTCTGTCGGCTATAGAGGACTGTAATTTTCATCCTTTAACTTTCTTTTCTCATTTTCCTAATTTATACTATGAAGATGTGTAATGTAGAACTTTGAGCTTCCTGTCTTTATTTCTCTATTTTTGTACCTAATCTATTTTAGTATTTAAGACTTTGTACCTAAGATGGTGCTGTGTGGTTACATTGTACAATTTTCCCTGTACTGCTGTACGTTTGTACTTGAGTACACATGACAATAAAACCTAATTCTAATTCTTATTTGTTTGCCTGGGTATCCTGATAATTACCTATCCTAAAGCTAATAACTAAAACACAGACAACTTCAATGTCTCATTGTCGTTTGTGGAGGTTTACTGAACCCAAATTTGTTGCCACATTTCTAATACCAAAACAATTTTATAAGTGTTTAATTGTCTATAAAGCACTTTAGGATGTCAGAAGGTAATAAAAGATGCTTTATAAATACAAGTCTTTTTAACTCTTTATATACATACCCTGGACTTTGAATTCAACATTCCAATTTCTACATCTCTCTTCAACCTTTTCCTTCTGCATTTGAACAGACCAGTGAGACAGTTTTTGATTCTTAATATTAAACTTATGCACGATTTTGGAGTAGGCACAAGACTGAATGGAGGGGGTAAGGTTTTCCCATGGTCAAAGTAGAAAAGCCATAGCTTTGAACGAGCAAATTTCCATTCCACATCTGCATCATCCTAAGGGAAAAAGAGAAACAAAATACATGTGATAATGGGAACTGCAGATGCTGGAGAATCCAAGATAACAAAGTGTTGAGCTGGATGAACACAGCAGGCCAAGCAGCATCTCAGGAGCACAAAAGCTGACGGTTTGGGCCGAGCTCTGATGAAGGGTCTCGGCCCGAAACACCAGCTTTTGTGCTCCTGAGATGCTGCTTGGTCTGCTGTGTTCATCCAGCTCAACACTTTGTTATCAGAAATAAAATACATTACTGGTTTGGCAGTAATAACAAAATGCTAATAATACAGTCAATATAAATCATTTTAAAAGTTCAGGTGGATGTTAGAAGCAAATACATTTTCTTAGCGAAATTATTTAAAAATAAAATTCTTGGCATTTTAAATTAAGTTTCTCTCTACAGGTAGTATCTGTACATCCACCCTTACCCAAATATCATCACACTGCTTGATCACCACTACTCTCTGCCCAATTGTGATTCACTCTCCACTCAAATGCTCCTTTTTATCCGCAACTGCAATCACTACTCCTCCTCATCACCACTGGTTCTTTTCATACCCAATTGTTACCACTCCATTGCCCCATTCCTCACCACTTTGTCTCCCCATTGTCAAATCTCCACGACCACCATCCCTACAGTGCTGCTCACTATGATGTTAATCAATTGCTTTGGTCTCCATGGTTACATCCACCCCCGCCATCCCTCCCTCCTGCCGTTGTTCATCTCTCCAATCATTATATCTCCTTCTCCTAGCAACTGTCACCACACTCCAATATCACCACCAATTAATTTCCTAATCATTATTGTTTTCTTTGATTCGTACTACTTTATATCCATCCAGTTGCCAATGCATTTCACAGCCACCCTAACAATCATTGCATAGCCATCCCCTGATTTCTGGAACTTCACTCCCTCTGATTGCTACTTCTTCCTTCCCCAATCACCACACTTCAATCCCATAATTCCCATTACACTGCTCAAACAATGACATTCTTTTTCTATTTGCCTTTGCTTCAATTCTTGATCACCTTTGTTATGATCCCAGCTGATATTATTACTGTATGAGTCAGATCCTAGACTGAAATCTGACTTGATAGATCATATTTTGTTTTTTAATTAATTTTAAAAAGTGATCTTTCACTGAAACACAAACATACAATGCTCAGATTTGGGTTTAACAATAAAACAGAAGTTTATTACCCTCACAGATAAAATAGAATAACATACTATTTACATATGATGATTTGAAAGATTTCAAAACATAACAAAAATTCAACTTCATCAATCCCATAAACATTTTTTTTAGCATTCAAACATCAGAGTGAATTTCTTTCTTTTATCACATCTTTAGGTTTGGTTTAGCTGTTTCTTTCAATTTCCTGTCTTGAGAGCTTAATAGCCTCTTCCTTGATTATTCACTCCACCAAGCTGAGGTTTTCTCAGCTTTGAACAACTCCTTCATAATTCCAACCAAACACATCAGGTCTGATATTTCCAAACTAAAATTCTTAAACTATTTCTTAAGTGTTCTACATTTTCTCCTTTCTTCAGGAAGAACTGTTCATTACATTTAACTTCAACCAGGCATTCTGCGAACAAAACTAAAAGCTTTCCATGATATGGGATTTTAATAAACAAAAAAAAAATCAGTTACCAATTCTTCTTACCCAAAGCAAGTTTATGCTCTTTCATGTTTATTCTGTCTGCTCGTAACACTTAACCAATGCAAACATACCCCCATTATCATCCAATCTCTCTCTCTCATACTGATTTTTTAAAAATCACAGCTCTTAAAATAAGTCAATCATTAAATCCCTACACATAGACCAAAGTACACATACCATTAGATCAAAATCCAAATATAAAACCAATAATATTTATAGACATATGTAAATCATTCACCTTACATCACGTCATCACTCCATCTCCCTGATTAATGACAATTTCGCTATTTCAATGGATCTATTTTCTTTCAGTCTAACTGCCTGATATTGAGGTATCTGGATGCAGTAGTATCTGAATGAGACACAGCCTCAGTTGAATTGCACTCCCATCAGCACAACCAAGATGCACATTTGCACAAATTCTTTGATTTGTATAAAACCAGCCCAGATATTGCTGGTTTTGAGATGGCTGTAAATTAAATGAATTGAGTAATTGTGGGGTGGGAGGAATCAGACTACTTGGTTCCGTTCATAATGTTCATCAGTGTGAATCATACAATTTAGTGTAATAGAAGGTGCTCGTCAGAATAAGAGGGTGAATGCACAATGTTGAGTCAAAGTGGATTGCATTTTTCAATGCAGTCAGGTCTGAGAATATGTTATACTGATTCAATGTAAATTAGAGACAGAATTCCCAGCTATACTGACTAAGCTATACAAATGCTGCCTCAAGGATGAAGGACATAATTGCTCTGATATTAACAGGGAGCTGGGGAGCTCAAACAGGAGACCTAAATAGCTGAAGAAACCAGCAAGGCCATGGATGTGGAGGCCGTTCCAATGTTAACTCAAGATCTCATTAACATATTATAAGGCTGCCATATCTTGGAAGCTGGTAGGCCAGTGGACATTGGGACAACAGCCAGAGATTGTTGAGACAGTTCCCTGCTTTGCAAAGGGAGTATCAGTAATTGAGTAGTTAGGGAGGTCAACATTTGGAAGGCAAATGTGGGAGGCCCTGAAATTTCTTTGTAGGCCATGCAACTGGAGAGCTACTTAACTAATTTACCTTGCTTACCTAATTAACAATTTGTACAAAAAAAGCCAATTATATTGGGGTGCTGGCAGGTTTCACTTTGATCTACTGATAGAAAGCTCAGACTCCCCAAAGCACCAATGAAAGCTTGCTTTTGTATGTAAGTTAAAGTATGTTTTGAGAGAGTCTTGTTCATGGTCTGATTTTTGTACTTTAAAATTTAAAGAAGTGGGCAGAATGACATGTTGCCCAAACCTGATATTTCAATATTACTCCACCAAATCTTCTCCCTCTCATCACAGTAGTTAAAATTGAGGTCAATATTTGCATAGTATCTAAATTATTGAAGCAAGCAGTACATCCTACCTCAATTTCTTGATATGAGCTATTGATCATTGCAATCAACATGTTGAGCAAGACCACCACCATAGTGACATTGTATATTCCATACAAAACATATCCAATGTTCTCAATGAATTTGTGGTCATATTTCAGGACAACAGAAGATACTTCAGACAAACCGAAGATTGACCAAAATAGTGTTTTGAAACTTTCTTCAACTCTGAGGAAGGCAATAGTTTTAAATTTATGAAGATCACACATAACAGCATACTTTGTTAAACTATTAATAATTTAAAATACTTTTGTAAAGGTAAATCTGGTTGTAACACACTACATAATTGGCTTAGAGGAATATTTTCTGATAAACACAATAGCTTCTAATTAAATTGTTCACAACTTAGCTTTTTGATTGATTTCTTTTTGTTTTCTATTCATATGTAATCCCTACAAGTTTACTTGCCTTGAGGACAATCCAATTTCCTTTTGAAATCTTTAATTATGTCCACTTGCACCACCGTTGTAGGCAGTAAGTTCCAGTCATTCACTGTGTAAAAAAAGTTCCTCCTCACATGACTGCTCTGAAAACTTATATTTGTATCCTATTCCTTATGCCACCAGTTATTGGAAAAAGCTTTTCTCTGTGTCCATTATCTAAACATATAGTAACCATGTGCACCTCTATTGAAACTCTCTTCAACCTCCCCTACTGAAAGGAGAACAGTCTCAATTTACCCAGCCTAATATTTTTAATTATTTGTCATCATCTCCCAATAAACTGCATAAATTACTTTTAATAGGAATTTGCATATTCCTAAGGCTAACGTTTTCTCATTATCATGCTTTAACCTTGTCCAAAAAGAGTCAGTATATTTCCAGCATCTAGGTCCATTGGAATAAATCCCTCATTTGCAAATAATGTCACACCACCTTCTACCTTAACTTTCTGATTCTTCCTTAAAACATACAAAACCTTACAGGTTGACTCCATTATCTTTATTTGATTTTAGGAGACTTCTGTCACTTATATAAATGTTTATTTCCTCAAGGACGTCTTGCTCACCTGTTTCATTCTTAAAACTGTTGGCAATCATATCAGGAAAAAGTTGTTAATACTTAATACCCTATTGTCAGTTTGTTAATCATTTTTAAGTGTGTGACATTGAATACGTTTGAATGTGTTCTGAAATATCCTTTGGGTTTTGTCCAAATGCAAGTGTTATTTTAATCCAGCCTCATTTTGCTTTCTGCATCCCCCTTCCTAATTCTCTTCTCTTCTTTCCAGTATGGAAATTATATTTCACTGTGAAGACAGAAAGTAAATTCTCTTCTAAATCTCCAATAACATCTTTATGAAATGAATAACTAGGAGGTGCATAAGAATGAATCAGGTTCATTTGTTTGGTTATCCTTTTTTTCCTCTATATTTGGCTTCTATTCAGTACCATGTTGTGATAACAAAGCTGAGAACACAAGTTTTCACTGGGGGAACCAAACATGTTAAATGTCAATTATATCTTGAATGCTGGAACCTAGAGATATTACGATTTTTCCCGAAAACAAAGTTTCCATGTGCAGAAATCAGTCAACATTAGCCCAGAGGTACAGAAAGTAATCAAAAGGCCAATTAAATGTTAGCAGTTATTTTAACAAGCTGAGTGCACTGTAAAGACATTTATGTTTTAGTTGTACGTAGCTTTAGTCAGACTCATCTGGTCTATTATGCTTAGTTTTGTGCATTGAACAATGGAACACATATATTGGTCTTAGTGGTACAACACAAATTCACCAAACTGATACGAGATTATACAGGGACTGTATGTGGACTCTGCATAAACCTAACTTAGAGATGGCTAACAATTTTCCTCCTTCTTCCAGGTGAAAATGTTGTTGTTGGCCAATTGGGGATACAGAATGATGGGTGGGCAATAAAGGAGAGGTCATCATGATGGGTTGCATCTTTCCAGAATCAGAAAAGTGGAACCAATGTCCATTGTAACGATGTCATGGGACATGGTCAGAGTAAAGAAGGAGCTTGGAGGAGACAGACTGGAAACTGATATGTTTCTAACATTATTTGCAGTAATATAGGCCATATTTATGTGACATGTAAATAGACCACAAACATGGCTATCCTCATCCATGCTGCACTATTTTAGGTTTGAAGAAGAAAACCAAACACACAAACTCAATCATAGGGGTGTGATACTTTGCGACAGTAGCAGTTTATGTTACTCTTGTGGAGGCAAAAGGAGCACTTCAACTCTTTCGGCTTTCACAAAAAGAATTTTTCATTGATCTTTTTGTCTGTTTCTTTGAGCTTCAGGTTTTACTGAGTGAAGCAGCACCGACCATTGTGCTGCACAGTAGGGACAAAAAATTTGCACTCTATCTGCATCATCTACATTGATAACTGCTGCCATGCAAGCTAAAATAAGATAAAGTGGGAAAAGACAGTGTAAAGTTCACTGCCACAAGTATAAGACTATTTCCACCAGGCAAAAGGAGTGAAATTTATCTGTATTGAGAGGGTAAAAGGAGACATGCCTAACTCTGCATTTCTATATGTCCTTGGAATGCAGACACTAATATCATTAACACTGCTCTCTCTCAGTCTGCCAAGCAACAGAAACATGATGTTATAAAAAGGGTCCTGTTTTCTCTTTTAAGTAAACAGATTTATTAGAAGGTCAATAATTTGGCAGTACCACAAGAAACACATTGGTGTAGCATTTTTGAGTACCTGCATATTGCAGCATAAAGCACTAAGAAGTGTAATCAATTTCCGAACCCTGGTTAGTTTTCTGCATCTAGGTTCATACGTGGCAAGTAGATGCTCATTTGAGGCTCTCCCCCTTTTATTTCTATGCAACTCAAAGCAGTTGATTTGGTGTGACATTGCTGGAGTGCTAAAAGCAGTTCTTGCGCCGACCTTCTCAGACTCAATTAGTGTGTCACCCTGGGAAACCAGGGGAGAAGGCAAACAGGAATGTTACCATGTTCTAAAATATTTAATAAATTAACAAAATTTGTACTCACGTTGTGAAGGCTGGGTTTACTTTCGCACCAAGATAGTAGGAATACAAGATAAACATCCCGATCATGAAAGCAAGAAACACCATAATAAAAATGACCATGAATTTGAATATGTCTTTCACTGTCCTTCCAAGGGAAATTTGCAATGGTCCAAAGCTTTCGTTTGCAGGCAAGATATAAGCGATTCGTGAAAAACTAAGAACAACAGCTATTGCATACAGGCCTTCTGATATGATCTGAGGATCAGAAGGAACCCATCTATCTCTGGCTAAAAAAGACAAGAGAAAAAATGTTAGCAGGAGAATTATTAAGTACAGTTCCCCTGTTTGAAATAATTGCAAAATCTATCCCTTTAAAGAAACAAGAATTACTGCATCACATTCCAAATATCATATATACGAAGTAATAAATTGAAAAAACATGTTGTGTAGTCAAATAGGGGAAAATGACATAAAATGCTGGGAGTAGAAACAGAGTTAACGTTTCCAATGAATGAACTTTCATCAGTCTGACCAGGTCATCAATATCAATCTTTTCATTTTTTCTCGACAGATGCTGACTAAGTATTTAATTATTTCAGATTTACTTTTGAGAGAATAATGGTTATGTAAAAACAGGGACAACAGTGAAACTGGCTAGCATCTCTAATTTGAGAGCCTTACAGAAGAGGGGACATATATATAGAATAACAAGGATATGATGTTTTTGGGTTTTAGTAAGGTCACCAATTGCTCCTGTAAATGGACCTTTGAACTGAATTATCTTTAACACCTCAATCTCTAGGTAGATCTAGTGAACTCTAATCCATGTGCCCGGGTTTTCTGGAATATATCTTGTTTTGCTCTTAGTTTTCTCAGCTTTGAAAATAAAAAGGAAAAACAATGTCACGCTGCAACTAATTAGATCAACGGCATTCATTACGGACAGCAATGCTTATAGTAATTATAAACATTACTATGGTCCTTTAGTACCTCAGCATGGCTTCAGTAATAACTATTGAACAGGAGAAAGCAAACCTCTGTTCAAAATCTTTTGAAGATAAATTGGAACAAATGATATTAAAAACTGTATCTTTCTTAACTATACCAGAATAAATTATGCATAATTTCCAAAACTTAACATTGTGTTTCACCAGCCACCAATGACAGTGAGGGGCAGAATATATCAACTGAATTTAACAGGCATGCCCACATTGACCCCCTATTACTTCTACTCCAACTGCAATATAGCCCAGGCCCACAGGGTCATCTCTACTGTATAAGGGGGTAGGATCTGCTTCAAGCAAGTATCATTAACAGACTCACAATGGCATTCCTGTCAGCAAATGGGGGTCATTAGTAGACCACAGGTAGATTTAAACAAAAAACTCAGAAGCAGGATTTTAAAGGGTAGATATTTAATGTTTTATTTTACAGTGTAACATTCCCTCAGTGCTACACTTGAGTATCAGCCTAGATTGTGTCTAGAATACTTGGCACAGGACATGAATCTATGTAAAACCAAGTTTGGGTTCAGCTGCAGCTTTGAGTCCATTCTTGGATACTGTTCTTCAGGAAGGATGCGAAAACTTTGGAGAGGGTAGGTACAAAGGAGAATTACAAGAATGGTTGCAAGAATGAGGGATGGACAGACTAGAGAAGGTGGAACTGTATTCCTTAATGGAGGTATTTAAAAAGCATGAAGAGTTTGGATGGAGTATATAATGAGAATTGAATAATCACTTAAAAGGGTACAGGTCTAAGGTATTGATAAAAGAACATGAGGTAACATGAAGAAAAATATTTATCCCTTACCAGCTGAAGAGGATTTTGATTGCAGGATAGGTTAGAATTGAAAACACAGATTCAACACAGCCCTCAAAAAAAGAAGTGGAAAATTGCTTGAAGGAGCTTTGGAATTGTAGGGTTCACTGCTTGTAGTGAGATTGCAGTGAGACCGCCCTGTAATGCGGGTAATCCCTCAGCCAATTTGCATTTGATGTGCCAGCACATCAAAAATTTCATTTTCAGTAAATGCCTGCTATGCTAGCAGCACTTACTAAAGTTATCTGATAAGAGACAGCAATTCCAGCTGTATACAGGGCTCCCACACAAACATCAAGATAGCCACTTGCATACAAGGTTTAAGGCCTCTCCCAACCTCTGACACATGGCTCATTACCCACTAATGTTATCCCCTTATGGAAGGTCAGTGGACCTTTAATACAAGCTTGGAGCCACTTGCAACATCATGGGATAAGCTTTGGGGTCCTGAAGAAGGAATTTAATTGCCTAGGTTATTTAGGGAAAACTCTGCAGTACATGCCTCAGCGGGTCTTCATCAAGGAGGGAGTATATTGCTTTCATTCACAATTCCACAATTCTATGGGCCAAGCCACAGCCTCCTGGAATTCAAAGACCAATTTGGGAGGAATAGGATGTGGAGGGCAAAGAGGGAAGAGGCCATGCGCACCATACATAATGGGATGGATTGAGGGGGACTGCACTTTGAGTCATCATTTCACTTAAAAGCAACTTCACCACACTCACTATGGACCTACAATTCCCTTCAAGTACATCTATTTCAGACTGTTGATGACAAAATCTCTTGACCTTCAGTTTGGAGTAGTCCGACAGAGTATACAAGTTGACAGTGAATAGCATGTGCAGCAGAGCACTCCATCTATACTGAAGTATGTCAATGATGTTTAACATTCGCTTGAGACTTAAACTCATTTGCTTTCGTCTAATTTTCACAGTGTACTGTCATAACAAGTAGAATTTGTCAATGATTCTAGTACTGCCTCCTTGTTCAAAAATTTGTCATAGCAACTACAGAAATAGTTCCTGCAGTATTAAAGAAAACCTTCTAGTGCAAGGTGCAAGGTTGGAAGAAGTTATGGAACTGGAATGGATAAGGCCATGAAAACTTTTTAGAATAAAGATTAGAATTTAAAAATTAAAGCTCGGCAGATTGGGAAGTCACTAGAGTCATACAATCATACAGCCATAGAGTCATGCAGAATGGCAACAGACTCTTTGGTCCAACCAGTCCATAATCATAACATAATCCCAAACTAAACAAATCCTACCTGCCTGCTCCAGGTCCATAACCCTCCAAACCTTTCCTATTTATGTACTTACCAAATGTCTAAGCTCAGGCTGATGGGTGAATGCTTATGGGTGCAAGTTAAGACACATGCAGCATAGCTTTTTATGAACTGACATTTATCTAAAGAACAGGGGGAGGCCAGGAGAACATTAGAATTGTCCTTAATCAAACAACCAGAATAAATCAGTCAGCTAAAGATTCTGCTCCCATCATTCCACCTTGCACTAACTCCAAATTTTGAAATTCTTCTCAGGTTCAAGGTGTTCAATGGTCTGTGCACTTTCCTATGTTTCATTCTTCAAATTTCCTGCGCCCTCCCCTCACACAGAGCTGTCATTATATAGCCCATTGTTTATGTACATCATGTAAACTTGATGAATGAAAATGGAAACTGCATAAATTATCATGAATGGTATGGGGGTCATAAGTAGAAACGGAGAGGATGGGGGGAGGTTGTAAAACTGTTTGAACTTTCCCTTCCAAAACATTCCTAAATACGGCCATGGTTCATGAAAGGACACATGGGAAGCCATCTCCTGGAAAATATCTCAACTAGTCTGACTCCCAGCAAGTGTGAGCTAAGAATGCACATTTAATCCCAGCAATATTTCATCAGAAATAGATGAAGTGTCATTGACCTGAAACATTAACTTTGCCTCTCCCTCTACAGATGCTGTCACATATACCAAGTACTTCAGCATATTATGTATTTATTTTATATTTCCAGCATCCATGCTAATTTGTATTAGTGGCACAGGTGATTAATTTTTTAAATCAAATTTGGCACTAGCATGCATCTGTCACATTTCAGAAAACCATTCATTTTCTCTGGTTACTTCCTAATAATAGCAGCTGGGGATTTACAAACAGCTGTCAATCTACAGAAGCATCCTTTAGCAATTAGCTTCTTGTTGGCCTCAGCACTCACTGAAATAGATCACTGTTCACATGGAATGCCTGAGTCGTGGCCTTAAAGGCACAAGCTAGATGAAACACAATTGCATCCCAGTAGCTGAATATCATACGGATGAAAAGCCACAACAACTGATGCTATTAATAAAAGATTCACTCAGATATAACAAATACAAATGGTTTTTTGACTTAAAGAGAGATGGACGTTAATATTTATTTATTTGATACATTGAAGCTAAATGCCTCTCATTACTTTCACCTCTATGCAACAGAAACCATGGAAGGTCAATGGAAGACAGTCCAATGGAAGATCTGGCTATCGATAGAGGAATTTGCAAATTATGAATGGGAAGAAATTCGGGTGGGATGTAAAATGAACTGCCATTTGCTATTTTGCAGTATTGCACAAGACTCACTTCATTTAAAAGTGAATACTTAGAAGCGAATAAACAATTTAAAACTAAATGCCAAAGAGGAAATTTTAAAATATATTGATTTTTTTTAAAATAGTGAAAATTAAATACAGAATGTAAGAGTAAATTATTTTTAATATTTAAAGAAACGCTCAACGCCATGAAAATGCCATTTCCGTAGTCCCAGAGGACCATAAGGTTGCTCTGTCATCAGAGGGAGATGACTGGTGGTGAGTTTAACTTGCGGTCACCACAACGCAAGTGAAGAGAAGATTAAGAAGACAGGACAGGAACTGAAACTGCACAGTTGGTATCATTCTGCATTGCAAACCAGGTGTCTGGCCAACTTAGCTGGGAATTAAAAGATGTAAGGATAATATGCGAAGGTGTGTGTTAGCCATGATTTTGTTGAAAAGTCGAGCAGATTTGAAGGGTCAAATGGCCCACTCCGATTTCCAACATCCTATGCTCTTATGACAGTTTTGTGTGCCCTAAATACTGTTCATCACATAACTACTTCAGCCTGGAAGGCAGTCACTCAGTGGTTAGCACTGCTGCCTCTCAGAGCCAGGGACCTGGGCTCGATTCCACCCTCAGGTGACGGTCTCTTTGGAGTTTGCACATTCTTCCCATGTCTGCATGGGTTTTGTCCCACAGTCCAAAGATAAGGCAGGTTAGATGGATTGACCATGTTAAATTGCTTATACTTTTCAGGGATGTGCAGGCTAGGTGGTTTAACTTTGAAAAATGCAGGGTTACAAGGACAGGGTAAGCATGTGGGTCTAGGTGGGATGCACTTCAGACGGTTGGTGTGGAGTCAATGGGCTGAATGGTCTGCTTCCACATTATAGGGATTCTATGATTCTGAGTTTTGATGGCAAATGTGACCATCTTAAAAAAAAATCTATTTGCAAGAGAGCGTTTGAGCTCTGAGCTTGAGTTATCTAGACCTTATCGTGCTATTTTAATAAATGTTGCATTTAATTACAGTTGCAAGAGTTATAATTGTGGTGTAACATTTACAAGTTAGATCTTACTTGGTCTGAACTTCGTTTGGAAGTTGGTTATGGATCATCATAAACTGACTGTTGAAGAGTGTTCTCATTTTGAGTCCAGTATGACTCTTTGACAAAACTTGAAGTAGATTACTCTCTCTTTCTACTCCCAGCACTAGTGACTATTTTCCTGTGGCTGCAAAGTACACTTGCACTTTCCAGTCCCAAGATCAATTGCTGAAGGTGGTAATCAAAGGTTATTTACTCCATCTTATAAAAGCAGCTATTTCCAATGTGTGTTTAGAACACAAAATGAATTGGGAACAGAGTATTGCAACATTAACATTGTGTGATGCAATATTTTCTCTATAATAGATTCCCATAATTCATACTCACCACTTGTTATTTCTCCATTCATGACTGTGAATACGTGTCAGATATTCGCCAATTCAATTTATTTTATCTAGATTTTATATCTTCAACGGCATATGAAGTTTATTTTAGAAACTTACTGTTGTTTCCTAATTGTGAAGCAAACAGATGACATACAGATTGATTGATTGATGTCTGAATTGTTTAACCCAAAACTGACAAACAGGTAATTGGAAAAATGAAGCAGGGAGCTTTGAGAGGGCCCATAATATAAATAGCCCCATTGTGTAACTGTCAAAAAATACTCAGGTCATGCAGGTATTTTCAATGCTTTACATCTTGAAGAAAATGAAAGACTTGCATTTATACAGCACTGTTCTAGACATCAGATTGTCTAAAGCACCTGACAGTAAATGAGATACTTTTAAGGATTTCTCATAATTGTGATGAACAAAATGCAGCAGTCAAATCAAGCTTCCACTTACAGCAATAATGAGGGGAAATTGTTTGTAGTGATTGTGATGAGGTCAGACAGGTGGACTTTATAGAATATGAGTTCCCTGATTGGGGCTGTTAACCATTATAGTTGGAAATCCTTGGTTGCGGAAAAAAAGGGATATTTCTGAGGCCCTCCTGTGGAAAGTAGCATTATCAGGACAGATGCAATGAGAGGGAGAAACTGAGAGAAGGGAATAGAATCCTTACAGGAAACAGTGTGTCAGGATATATAGTTGAGGTAACTGTGGAAGTTGTAGTAGATATTGATGGTCAGCCTATCCCCAGAAATGGAAACAGAATCATTGAGGAAGGGCAGAAAGGAGTCAGAGATGGATCAGGTGAAGGTGAGAGTGGGGTGGAAATTGGAAGTGAAATTGATTATTTTTTCCAGTTCAGAATGAAAGAGGGAAGTAGCACCAATGATGTCATCAATGTACCAGAGGCAAAGTGTGGGAGGGGCCTGATTAAGATTGGAACAAAGAATGTTCCATGTACCCATGTACAAAAAGACAGGAATAACTGTGGCACATGAGGTACCCATGGCCACAGTTCTGAACTTAAGAAAGCGAGAGAAATTAGAGGTTGTTCAAAGTGAAGGCGAACAGAGGAGCATGATGGTGGGTGGAGACAGTTCAAACTTTCATTCCAGGAAGAAGTGGAGGGCCCTGAGATTATCCTGACTGGGGATGGATGTGTAAAGGGATTGAATGTCCATAGCGAAGAGGAGGCAGCTGCTGCCTGTGAACTGGAAATTTTGAAACTGATGTAAAGTGTCAGAAGAATTGCAGTGTAAGTAGGGAGAGACTTGACAAGGGGAGAACAAATAGAGGTGGTGGAGCAGCACTGTTAATAAGAAGTGAAAGGAGGGTAGTTGTGACAGATGGTCTATCTTTGATGATATGGAGTCCATTTGGATGGAGGTGAAAAGCAGCAAGGGAAAGAAAACAGTGGTAGGAGTAGTGTACAGGCCCCCAAAGAGTAGCCACTCAGTGGGAAAGATTCTATATCAGCAAATAATAGGAGCGTGTAAAAAGAATAGAGCAATAATTATGACTGAGTTTAATCTTCATGTATCACAAGAGATACTAAATGGGGAGATCTGATCCATAATGGAAAGTTTTATATATCTATTACATAAAGGATACCAAAAAAAATGGGGGAACAAGAGAAGCATGGACTTTGTAGCTGCTCCTGAGTTGCAGGCTTTTCTTGTGGATTTTTTATGGTTATTATATATCAGAAGCAGAACATTATTATTTTAAATCATTTTTTGGAACTTTTATGATCCAAAAGAAAATAAGCAAAACAAAAATGCAAAGAAGAGATTCTTATTCACATGAACTTTGTGGGAGAGGCCTCCATGTCTTTGTTGAGCGTCAATCTGGTGAGGGATATATTTTTCTGTTTGAAACTTTTACAATTCTAAAAGATGTGAAAATCATGACGGCATAGATAATGGAAGCTGGAAGCTGGCAACTACTTCTATACTCATCTTGTCTGGTCTGGGGGGAGTTTGGATTTGTGGTATCGACATGAAGAATTTATATATATATATATGTATATATTTATATTAAAACATCTTTGTGCCATTAAAACAACAAAAGGAGCTTCAGTGGAATTATTAACAAACACAATTTTCACCAAGCCCACACACTTAATGCATGGCTGGAAAGATGGTTCAGGACTGAGGTCTTTAAATTTGTGGGACACTGGGGAGACTTGAGGCAGGTGTGGGGGTGTGGTGGAGAAATGGCTTGGGTAAAACCATGCATGATGTACCTGAACAAAGCTGAGAACGAATTCCTTGCAGGACATATTGCTTATGCTACTGGGAAGGCTATGAAGTAATATAGCAGAGCTTTATTTACCAAGGGAAAATGGTAAAGAAAAAGGGGCAGCATGGTGGCTCAGTGGTTAGCACTACTGCCTCACACCGTCAGGGTTTGGGGTTCAATTCCAGCCTTAGCCAACTGTCTGCGTGGAGTTTGCACATTCTCCCTGTGTCTGAGTGGGTGCTCCAGTTTCCTCCCACAGTCCAAAGATGTACAGGCTAGGTGGATTGGCCATGCTAAATTGCCCATAGTGTTCAAGGATGTATAGATTAGGTGGGTTATAAGGCGATGGGACTGAGCGGGATGCTGCAAAATTCGATCTGGACTTGTGGAGCTGAAGGGCTTGTTTCCACATGGAGGGATTCTATGATTCTACGACCAGGATTTACAAAATGCTTAAAGATGTAAATGGTACTAGCATGGACAACAGTAAGTCAGTAGGTGAAATTAGAGTAAGGAAGGGAAAAAATGAAGTCTATATCAAGTCTACTGGGCATGTTTGGGAATGTATGGAGAATAGTAAATAAGACACGGGCAGCTGCAGGCACAGATTGCCAAGTGGAATTTTGATGTTGCGATGATAAAAGAAAAGTAAGATCCAGGAAGCACACGACTATGTGTTAAATATTCCTGGGTACAGAAATTGAGAAAAGATAGAACAGGAAGGAAATGAAGAGGATGGTACTAGTTAAGGAGAGCACCACAATGCTGGAGAAACAGCTTGTTTTAGAGGATCCAAATACAGAGTCAATTTGGCTAGAATTAAGGGACAAAAAGGGGATAAGCTTTTGTGGGAATGCTATGAAAATGCCTTTGGGAATGTAAGTACACATGTTAAAGGGTTTACCACAAATTACATGCTGGGATATTTACCCATAGTGTCCATAACTTCTCCCTACACATACACCCACAACAACTGTCCATGATTCTTTCATACCTTCATTCACCTACCACAGCCCTCATCACCACTCACCCAGTACCTACTAATGGAACTACAATATACTACCTATGATAAGAGATAATGGGAACTGCAGATGCTGGAGATTCCAAGATAATAAAATGTGAGGCTGGATGAACACAGCAGGCCAAGCAGCATCTCAGGTGCTCCTGAGATGCTGCTTGGCCTGCTGTGTTCATCCAGCCTCACATTTTACTACCTATGATAATATTGGGAAGTTTTTCAGACACTCATGAAAATGCCAAAATTAGCAAACAGCCACTCAAAAGCCTCCTCAAAAACCTGCTTCTTTTAGGGCCCCTTAAAATTATTGATAAAACACTGCCATTTCAAACTGTCCTTGAAAAACAATAATCCTTTCAAGTGGTCATAACAATGTAAAAGTAAACAAAGTTATACAAAAGCCTCTTCAAAACAATAAATTACATTGCTCATATTATGTCTGATTTATTCTCAGTCCTACTGTATACTGTACTGTTTCAAGGCCAGTACTGCCATTTAACAATCAGTCAAATGGCAATGACACTGCACCTGCAATTCAGAGGAACAGCTCTGGTGACATGGGTTCAAATCCAACCACTATTGCAGGTAGAATTTAAATTCAATTAATTAGTCTTAGCTACAGTAACCATGAAACTATTGATAATTGTTGCAAAAACCCATCCAGTTCACGAATATTCTTTCAGGAAGTAAACTGCCATCTTTACCTGCTCAGGCCTACTGATGCACAGTAGTGTGATTGACTTTTAATTGCTCTCTGGATTGACTGAATAAACCATTCAGTTTGAGACTAATTAGACGGAAACAACAAATGCTAGCCTTGCTAGCAATGCCCACATCCCATGAAGGTATTAAAAATACCTTCTCAGTATGAACTTAGCATACCATTAAAAATCCAGTTACACCTCATTTAGAAGGTGAAAATTTCAAGGATTTTTGCTGCAAGAATAAGAACATAAGACTTGTTCTGTTCAAAGATCAGTTCCTGTTGATTGCATTCTGGGTAGGTGAGAGTGGTAGCATCTCTTGAGTGTACTCTCGAGAGAAGCATAAAATAATTTACAATTGTTTCAGAGGTTTCATGTTTAACTACACTTATGTAGACTCCAAAAGCTGCTCTCACTTTCATCTGAATAATAATGGCAAATACTAACAATTTCACCATCATTAATGTTTTGATAACTCAGGAATAGATAGGAACCAAAGACAATGACTTTAATCTTCTTGATGCATAGTTAGAGGGAATTTCTGCTCATTCAGTACTGGAAGCAGCCCAATAATAGTGTGGAAGTGGTGTTGGTGGTGGGGTAGGTATTGGCAAGATAGACTTGAAAACACCTTGCTTTTACTGTTATGTTGCTGAGAGGCAGCATTTAGACCTGAAGACTACTTAGGAAAGATCCTTATCATTACCATAAATAAGGGTGATGGAGTGGGAAGAGAAGCCATTGAAAGTGATACTCTGGCTAAAATTAGGCAGTTAAACATGGTACCATGTGAGTGCAGCCTCACTCATCCAGACAGTGGACAGTCAACTGTCTTACAGACTGCAAATTCAGTAAAAAGAGATAGTTTATCTTTGTCACTATCATAGAATATTGCATTGACATAATAATATCATGTTATAATCATAATTAGGACATCTTCAATTTCAATTGAGTTAAAAATAAAAACAGTATTTGGAACCAGTTTGAAAAATAGTTAAATTCTTATGATATGCCTTAATTAAGTCCAGTCATCTGATTGCTTTCCTGTTGGTGTTTATATGATCTTTCTTAATCTTTATTTCAACAAATCAATATGTTGACATGTTTCCTTGAGCCAAAGAAATGATAAACCTTGGCCAAGCCTTTTAATTACAGATTACAAAATTACCCATCATTTATCACCTGCTGTAAAGTTAGAATGTATTCAAATTTAATATTTAAATTTTATTCCTGAGCAATCTTTATATCCATCCCAGGAAAATGAAAGTGATGGGGCGCTTATCTGTACCCTCACATAAACTGCAACATCTACTGGAAATGAAGATTAATGAGGTAAATGATGATATGAGAGATGTTTATTTTTTCAATGACTTAGGAACTTCAAACTGACCCACACCTTCATTTTTGAATCTGAGCGCTGTATAATGCCTTTCCTCCATAATTGATCCCAATGCGTTTTCAACAATAGATGTTAGGCTAATCAGCCTATAGTTATCCATTTCTTGCTTCCCTCCCTTTTTGAACAGGCAAGTCACAAAAGCAGTTTTTGAAACCTCTGCTACTTCTCCCAAATCAAAGGATTTTTGGAAAATTACAATCAATGCATCCAACGAAGTTCCAGAGGAAATGATAGATTCAAGTGTAGTTACCATATTTAAAAGACATCCAGACAGGCAGGTGAAAAGGAAAGGTTTAGAGGGATATAGGCCAACTGCAGAGAAGTGGGACTAGCTTAGTTTGGGAAACTTGGCTGCATGGATGAATTAGACCAAAGGGTCTGGTTCTGTGCTGTATGACTCTATGATTCTATAACATTATTACTGTAGCTGCCTCTTTTAGGATCTTAGGATGCAAACCATCAGGGCCAAGGTACTTACCTGCCTTTAGCCCCATTAGTTTGTCTAATATTACTTCTCTAGAGATGGTGATGGTATTTAATTCCTGCTCCATATTCTTTATCATTAATGGAATGTTCAGAGTATCTTCAACGGTAAAGCCTGTTGAGAAAATTATCCACTGGACAAAGTAGCCTAATGCATCTGAATACATTCATAATGTTGGTCAATTAATGATCACCTAACTTCTAAGAACAAAACCGTATTATAAATCAGTACATTCAAAATAAACTTAAGTTACCACACAACATCTAAGTATGATGTGTAATATGGGCAACAACAATATTAGTTGTCATAAAGTTCCCAACTTCGGAATGGGCTTTTTCTTATTGTTTAAATCCTCTCTGACCTGTTTTGTTTCGTATAAGCTTCAGAAATTCCCCAGCTAGCTAAAACTCTCACACTAAATTAAATGCAAAATCAAGGTGGGCAGGGATAGGGAAGTCCTGATGTCAGTTTGCCTCATATATTGGCTCTCTAACCTGCAGAAGTTAAAACTGAGGCTGGCACGAAAGATCTAGTATGGTAGCTCAGTGGTTAGCACGGCTGCCTCACAGTGCCAGGGACCTGGGTTTAATTTCAGCCTTGGGCGACTGTCTGCTTGGAGTTTGCACATTATCCCTTCGCACGAGTTTCTTCTGAGTGCTGTGGTTTCCTCCCATAGTCTAAGGATGTGCAGGTTAGGTAGATTGGCCATGCTAAATTTCCTGTTGTGTCTAGGGATCTGTAGGTTAGGTGGACTGACCATGGGGTTAATAGAGTTACAGCAACAGGAGTGGGGCGATGGGATGGTGTTTGGACAGTTGGTGTGGAATTTTTGGGCCAAATGGCCTGTTTTCACATTGTAGGGATTCTAATAAATTTCATATTTCCAGTCCCTTCTGCCTCAAATTTTGTCCACCCTATGTGGGTTTGCCCTTTAGCCAAGTCTCCTCCCACTCTGGGATAAATAGGATAATAGGAATAAAAAGCAGAATGCTGGAAATCTGAAACAAAAACATAATGGGATGGAAATGCTCGACAGATATGGCAGCATGTATGAAGAAAGGAATGGATTTAATATTTTAGTTTGATGACCTTCCATCATCTCAAGGGATGTATTGCTTTAAGGGGTATCAATTTATTTAAGGCTTTCATCTATTTTTTGGGAAGTTCTGAATTTTGCCTTCCCAAATTCTGGATGTGTTTTCTGTTCTTCATTCAACAGAATATTTACAATCTTTTTTTCGGCTTCTTTTCAGATCTTTATTGTAATTTCTGACAGTCATCTTGCTACAATTAGATTGGTTTTGTGCTTTTTTGAACTAAAGTAACTTCTTGATCTCGCTGTTACTCTTAACCCATGTACAATTGCAGTAATTCTGGTCATTAAATTTAATAGACCAGCTGCAAACTCATGCCCTGACATTTATAATGCTCCTGGGAGTAAACGAGCGAACCTGATTCACTGATTTGATGGGGCTTTTCCTTTGGTTGGTGAGTACAGCAAATATTTTCTTAATTGACATGTTTTCTTTATTTTGCATTATTGAATGGAAACGTTAAAAAATTCACATTTGAGCAGACTTATCACAATTTGAAGTGTGAGCAAGCAATTGCTTGGGGAAATAAAGCAGATTATTTTAGTGAAGTCTACAATATTTCACATTTCAATATTGCACTTTGGCTCTTGTGCAGAATATTATTGTATTCATTGATGTTTCTGGGTGTCAGTGATACCCACAAAATAACAATGATCATGTCAAAAACTCTGTATGATGTTAATATAGAAGGCAGTCAAAAGGCAAAGTATGATGAATCTCACTCCTTTAAAACAATCTTGCAGGCAAATATCCTTGGACCTTCTATTCCACTGTTTAATGATAATTCAGAAGAAATCCTGCACCTGATTTTCTTCAAAATAACAGCAATATTAATTTCGTATGTGTACACGGTACAAAAATTTCAGGAAGGGCTGATGCATGGTCAAAATCAAATATTGATAAGTTACACTGTTATGTACAAACATGCATACATATGGATTTGCAGGAGGAGTAGGCTATTAAGATCCAATTTGCTGTTTTCTTCCATTAGCTTAGAGTCATGGAGATCTACAGGACAAAAACAGACCCTTCAGTCCGAATCATCCCTGTCGTCCAGATATCCTACGTAAGTCTAGTCCCATTTGCCAGCATTTGGCCCATATCCCTCCAATTCCTATTCATATACCAAACCAGATGCCTTTTAAATGTTGTACCAGCCTCAACCACTTCCTCTGACATCTTAGGTCCCTGTTATATCTTTCTCCTCTTGACTTAAACCTATGCCCTCCAGTTTTGGACTCCCCCAACCTGGGGAAAAGATCTTGCCTATTTACCCTATCCATGTCCCTCCCTCACGATTTTACTCCCTCCTTTACCATCTCCTCATGATTTTATAAATCTCTGTAAGGTCACCCCTCAGCCTCAGATGTTCAGCCTCAGAAAATAGCCCCATCCTATACAGCCTCCCCCTCTCGCTCAAACCTTCAATCCTGGCAATATCCTCATAAATCTTTTCTGAACCCTTTCTAGTTTCACAATATCCTTCCTGTAGGAGGGTGACCAGAATTGCACACAATACTCCAAAAGTGTGTGAATCAGTGTCCTGTACATCTACAACATGACACCTCAACGTCTACACTTAATGCACTGACCATTAAAGGCAACCACACCAAATTTCTTTTTCACTATCCTATCTGCTTGTGACTCCACTTTCAAGGAACTATGAACCTGCACTCCAAGGTCAACTTCTTGAGCAACACTCCCAAGGACCTTATCATTAATTGTGTAAATCCTGTCCTGATTTGCCTATCCATAATGCAACACCTCACATTTATCTAAACTAAACTCCATCTGCCACTCCTCAGCCCATTGACCCATCTGATCAAGATCCCATTGTATCTGACGTAACCATTTTGCTCCACCAAACCTCCAATTTTAGTGTCATCTGCAAACTTACGAACCATACTCCTACGTTCACATCCAAATCATTTACATAAATGACAAAAAGCAGAGATTTTATAATATAACAGAGATTTATAAAATCATGAGGAGGGGGTAAAGGAGGGAATAAAATCATGAGGGAGGGACATGGATAGGGTAAATAGGCAAGGTCTTTTCCCCAGGGTGGGGGAGTCCAAAAGCAGTGGAGCCAGGACCAATGCTTGTGGCACACCACTGGTTGAAAAGCAACCTTCCACCACCGCCCTCTCTCTTCCAACTTCGAGCCAGATCTGTGTCCAAATAGCTAGTTGTCCCTCTATTCCATGAGATCTACCCTTGCTAACCAGCCGACCCTGAGGAAACTTGTCGAATGCCTTACTGAAGCCCATATAGATCACATCCACCTCTCTACCTCATCAATCCTCTTTCGCTATATCTTCAAAAAACTCAGTCAAGTTAGTGAGACACAATTTCCCATGCACAAAGTTATGCTGACCATTCCTAATCAGTCTTTGCCTTTTCAAATACATGCAAATCCTATCTCTCAGGATTCTCTACAACAACTCGCCCATCACTGATGTCAGGCTCACTGGTCTATAGTTCTCGGGAATTTCCTTACCACATTTCTTAAATAATGACACAACGTTAGCTAACCTCCAGGTTTTCAGCACCTTACCTGTGACTATCAATGATACAAGTATCTCAGCTAAGGGCCCAGCAATCTCTTCTCTCATTTCCCACAGAGTTCTATGGTACACCTGATCAGGTCCTGGGGATTTATCCATCTTTATGTGTTTTAAGATGGTCAGCACCTCCTCCTCTGTAATACAGACATTTTTGTCACTATTTATTTCCCCATGGTTCTCTATCTTCCATATCTTTCTAGACAGTAAACACTGATGCAAAATAGTCATTTAGTATCTCCCCCATCTCGGGCAGTTCCACACATAGGTAACCTTGCTGATCTTTAAGGCGTCCTATTCTTTCTGTAGTTGTCCTTTTGACCTTAACACATTTGTAGAATCCCTTTGGATTCTCCTTTATGCCATTTGCCAAAGTTATCTCATGCCCCTTTTTACCCTCCTGATTTCCCTCCTAAGTGTACTCCTACTGCCTTTATACTCTTTTAGGGGTTCACTCAATCACCGCTATCTATACCTGAGATACGTTTCCTTCTTTTTCTTGACCAAAGCCTGAATGTCTCTAATCATCCAGCATTACCTATCCCTATCAGACTTGCCCTTCATCTTAACAGGAACATACTGTCTCTGGACTCTCGTTATGTCAGTTTTGAAGGGTTCACAATTCTTAGTATCCCTTTACCTGTGAACATCTTCCCCCAAATAATTTTTTAAAGTTCTTGCCTAAAACAGTCAAAATTGGCCTTCCTTCAATGTATTTTTTAGATATTTAATTTTTAGATCTGGTCTATCCTTTTCTATCACTATTTTAAAACTAATAGAATTATGGTCACTGGCCCCAAATTGGTCCGCCCTGACACTCAGTCACCAGTCCTGTCTTATTTCCTAAAAGTAGGTCAAGTTTTGCATTTTCTCTACGTTCACATATTGAATCAGAAAATTTTCTTGTGCAACTTAACAAATTCCTCTCCATCCAAGCCCTTAACACTATGACAGTCCTTGTCTGTGTTCGGAAAATTAAAATTCTCTACCATAACCAACCTATTATTCTCACAGATAAGTAATACCTCCTTACAAATTTGTTTCTTAATTTCCTGCTGTCTACTGGGGAGTCTGTAGTACAATCCCAATAAGATGATCATCCTTTTCTTATTTCTCAGTTCCACCCAAATAACTTACCTTGACATATTTGCAGGAATATCCTCCCTAAGTACAGCAGTAAACGTTATCTCGAATCAAAAATGCCACTGCCTCTCCTCTCTTGCTCTTCTTTCTATCGTTCCTAAAGTATCTATGCCCTGGAACATTAAGCTGCCAGTCCTGTTCATTTCTGAGTCATGTCTCTGTAATTGCTATGATATCCCAGTCCCATGTTCCAACCATGCCCTGAGTTCATCTGCCTTACCTGTTAAACCTCTTGCATTGAAATAAATGCAGTTTAATTTATCAGTCCTACCTCATTCTCTGCTTTGCTCCTGCCTGCCCTGACTGTTTGACTTACTCCTTTCCCCAACTGTATGAATCTCAGACTGCTCTCTTTCCACATTATCACCCTGGGTGTCACCCCCTGCCCCCTCCCTGCCTACCATTCCTACTAGTTTAAATCCACCTGAGCAGTTCCAGTAAATCTCCCCACCAGTACATTAGTCCCCTTCCAATTCAGGTGCAAACTGTTGTTCTTATACAGGTTACTTCTACCCCAGAAGACATTCCAATGATCCAAAAATGTGAATCCTTTTCCCCTGCACCAGCTCCTCAGCCATGCATTCATAGAACATAGAACATAGAACAATACAGCGCAGAACAGGCCCTTCGGCCCTTGATGTTGTGCCGATTGTGAACTAATCTAAGTACATCTCCCTACACTATTCCATCATCAGCCATATGCTTATCCAAGGACTGTTTAAATGCCCCTAATGTGACTGAGTTAACTATATTGTGAGGCAGGGCGTTCGATGCCCTTATCACTCTCTGAGTAAAGAACCTGCCTCTGACATCTGTCTTAAACCTATCACCCCTCAATTTGTAGCTGACGTCATCATCCTTGGAAAAAGACTCTCACTGTCCACCCTGCCTAATCCTCTGATCATCTTGTATGTCTCTATTAAATCCCCTCTTAGCCTTCTTCTCTGCAATGAGAACAGACCCAAGTCCCTCAACCTTTCTTCATAAGGCCTTCGCTCCAGACCAGGGCCTGGTAAATCTCCTCTGCACCTTTTCCAATGCTTCCACATCCTTCCTGTAATGGGGCGACCAGAACTGCACGCAGTATTCCAAGTGAGGCTGCACTAGCATTTTTTACAGTTGCAGCATGACATCACGGTTCCGGAACTCAATCTCTCTACCAATAAAACCTAACACACCGTATGCCTTCGTAACAGCCCTATCAACCTGGGTGGCAACTTTCAGGGATCTATGTACATGGACACCAAGATCCCTCTGCACATCCACACGACCAAGAATCTTTCCAGTGACCCAGTATTCTGCCTCCCTATTATTCTTCCCAAAGTGAATCACCTCACATTTATCCGCATTGAACTCCATTTGCCACCTTTCAGCGCAATTCTGCAGTTTATCCAAGTCTCCCTGCAACCTGCAACATTCTTCCATACTGTCCACCACTCCACCGACTTTAGTGTCATCTGCAAACTTACTAACCCATCCACCTATGCTTGTGTCCAAGTCATTTATAAAAATGACAAACCGCAGTGGTCCCAAAACAGATCCTTGTCGCACACACTAGTAACCAAACTCCAGGCTGAATATTTTCCATCAACCACCACTTGTTGCCTCTTATAGAAAGTCAGTTTCTAATCCAAACTGCTAAATCTCCATCAATCCCATGCCTCTGTATTTCTCCAATAGCCTACCATGTGGAATCTTATCAAAGGCTTTACTGAAGTCCATGTATACCATGTCAACTGCCCTACGTTCATCCACATGCTTGGTCACCTTCTCAAAAAACTCAATGAGGTTTGTGAGACACGACCTGCCCTTGATAAATCCATGTTAGCTATCTCCAATCAAATTGTTGATTGCTAGATGATTCTAAATCATATCTCTTATAATCCTTTTCAAAACTTTTCCTACAACAGACGTAAGGCTCACTGGTCTATAATTACCTGAGTCATCTCTACTAACCTTTTTGAACACAGGCACAACATTTGCAATCCTCCAGTCCTCTGGTACTAAACCTGTAGACAATGAGGACTCAAAGATCAAGGCCAAAGGCTCCACCACCTCCTCCCTAGCTTCCCAGAGAATCTGTGGAAAAATCCCATCTGACCCATGGTATTTAACTGTCATCTGCTCTGTCTTCCTATTCCTATCCTCACTAGTTTATGGGCACCGGAAGTAATCCAGACATTACTACTCTTAAGGACCTCCTTTTTAAATTCCCACTTAATTTGCTCTATTCTCTCCTCAGATCTCATCCTTATCACTTCCTATATCATTAATTCCATTGTATACAGCAACCTCTTGCTGGTGCCTCTTGCCTTTGAGAATATCCTGCACTCTCTCTGAAATATCCTTGATCTTGGCATCAGGGAGGCAACACATCATTCTGATGTCTCACTGTTGGCTGCAGAACTGTCTATCTGTGCCTCTGACTAGACAGTTCCCTATTACAATTGATTGCTTGGAGCCTGGCACTCCTCTCATTACATTAGAGAAAGCCTCAGTACCAGAAACCTGGTTGTCAGTGTTACATTCCCCTGAATGTCCATCATCCCCTACATTTTTCAAAATAGCATACTTGTTTGAGATGGGGATAGCCACAGAAAACTCCTGTACTATGTGTATCCCTCTCACACCTTTCCTAGAGGTCACCCATCCACCCATCTATTTCTTCAGTTTATCTCCCTTCCTACAACTGCCATCCATCACACCCACTAGCTCCTGTAAATTCCTTGTTGTCTCTAACTGCCATTCCAACCGGTCCATGCAATCTGATAGGATTCACAACCGAACACACTTCCTGCACACACACTCCGTAATCTCCCACATCCAACAGGAAGAGCACATCACTCTACTAAAGGCCAACTTTGCACCTTAACAATCTACTGACCCAGAAAATAGCACAGTCTTACTGCTCTAAAAACTCTGCTCCAAACTAACTTAGTCCCTATGTTTCATACTTTTAAAGTTTAATCAAGAGACAGATCTCAATAAAAACGTATAATCAAAAAGAATCCACACTGCTCACTATTGTAGATTTACAAAAAATAAACCAGCCATTTAGCTGTTCCCGTGCTGTGATCTCCCCACAGAGGTTTCTCTAAGGTCAGCTGTGAATTTTGCTGCTTGTTTCTGTTTCTTAGACAAGCTCCAATGTCCAGAGGTACTTGGAATCAAACAGCAGAGGTACTGGCTGTGAAAATTCACTGCTGGGTCAGACAGCAATATAGGCTTCTTTCTCCAATGATTCATTTCCTATTAATGGTCACAGCCTTTGTCTTCCTTTGTCTTTTTCAGGGGCTGTTGTTTTGATCTGTTTTTCCCATACTTCAAAAATTATCCAACAGTTTATAAAACAATAATCAGTGTTCCTAGAATTCCAGGAAATCGGCTTCAACACTGAAAATACCTCAAAAAATGAGCAGCTCTTAAAGCCACAATCTTTTCCCATCTTCCATCTTGGATTACCAGTTTCATGAATCTCACTGTTTCCCTAACAATTGAAATGTATTGAATGCCATTGTGCTATGAGAACTCTGGCCTCTTAAGTCAGAAGGTTATGGGTTCAAAATTCACTCCAGGACTTCAGCTGAGGAAAAAATAAGGCTGTCAACCTAGTGCAAGACTGAAGGAATGTTTAATTGTCAGAAATGTTGTGTTTCAGCTGAGACATTAAGCTGAAGCATTGTTTGTCTTTTCAGTAGGTCAATGACCCATCATATTGGATGAGAATTATTCCCTGATGTCCAGGTCAGTAATTATTCCTCAGTCAATGTCACAAAAAACCCCAAATTTCTAATCATTAACACATTGCTGTTTATGGGAGTTTGTTGTGAGCAGACTGGCTGCTACAATTTCTTTTTTACAAGTGCCTAAACTTCAAAAGTACTAAATTGGCTGTAAAGCACTTGGAGACATCTGGTGGCTGTGAAAGACACTATATGAATACAAATGTCTCATTTAAATGCAAACTAATCATGCCAAAGAAAAATAACCTTTGTCCGTTCCAGTCTAGGTACATGTTCGCTGACTTAGTAGGCATTAATTAGCGCTAAATATTGGACCAGATTTTCTTATGAGTTGCAATCCTATGGAAATCACCACCTGCCCTTCTTTTTCAGCCTCAGAAATGCTGAGGCCTAATTCCATTCTGTTAGTTTTTTTCTAGCATCGAACTGTCAGAGGAAGGCAAACTATGCTTTGTTTCACAGCGATCAGCTTCTGCATTCTGAAATTTAAAGGTGCTGATAGCCACTTTGGCAACTGCTGTCAAGCTACATGACATCAGGGTGCTGCGAGTGTTGAGTGCCAGATGGGTAGAGGAGTGTCAGGTAAGTAGGGTACCAAGCTTTGCAGGGAGTAGAATGGCAAGTGTTGGGATGTCAAGTGATCAGGGACATGGTTCTAGATAGGGTGCCAAATGGGTCGGGTGCCAGTGGAGAGGGTGTAAGGTACCAGTGTGCGAGTGGCAAAGATACAGGTAAGTGTTAAAGGTAGGTCACGTTGGGCTGAAAAAATCAGATCCAGGGAGGAAGAGAGGGTAGGCGTCTGGTTGGGATGTTCGGGTCCAGCAAATGGTCGGGGGTGAGGGGGTCAGGTCTGCTGAAGCCAACGGGTAGAGTTGGGTCTGGTGCAACAGGCAGAGGGGCCAGCGACAGGTACATTGGATCAGGTTGTGTTCGATAGTCATAGTGGGGGTGGGGCAGGGAACTGACTCTGGTGGAGGTAGTGTAAATGTTCAAGGGTTGGGTTGGCTCTGGCAAGGGAGGGGTTTCTGTTCTGGGCTGGGGCAGCGGTGTTGGATTTGGGGCTTTGGTTCCCATGATTAAGGGAGATGTTTTCCGGTTCTGTGAGAGATGTTGGTCTTTGGCAGGGGAGGGTTGGGCATGTGTTTGGTCCCTGGCCAAGCCTAGGGTCCCTGAGTCGGAGGGTGGAACAGGTTGTCCACACCTACGCAATGGGGTAGGAGTGCAATGTTGGATCATGGGGGTTTGGAGTATTGCATCCTCGTAGTTGTCAGTTCAGGGTTTGGTAGATATAAGGGATCTGGGGGTAAGGTAATTGTGAAGTTTCTTTACTAATTTACTCAGGAATTAGTTGGTTTCTTTTCTGAGTAACTATTTTACTTCATTTAATCATCTGAAGTCTCTGATTTTTATGGAAGCTTTTGGATAGTTCCAGAGGTGCAACTTGAATGCCTAGTGAAAATTCCAATTCCCCAGGCAATTCCTTTGGAGTGTACAATGATATGGATTCTGCAGGACAGAAATAATAACAGGGTCTTAAAGTCACTTCTGCTGTAAGACCTGGTGAAATATTAAAGCATATGGTTGGGGTTTGATTCAAACTACTGTTAAAGTACCTGAAGTGCCAGGGTGGCACAGTGGCACAGTGGGTAGCACTGCTGCCTCTCAGCACCAGGGACCCGGGTTCCATTCCAGCCTTGGGTGACTGACTGTGTGGAGTTTGCATGTTCTCCGGGCGTCTGTGTGGGTTTCCTCCAGGTGCTGTGGTTTCTTCCCACAGTCCAGAGATGTGCAGGCTAGGTGGATTGGCCATGCCAAATTGCCCAAGTGTTCAGGGATGTGTAGGTTAGAGGTGAATGGATTTGTGTGGGTGCTCTGAGGACCAGTGTGGACTTGTTGGGCAGAGGCATTCTATGATAACTACACCAAGTTAGTGGTGCATTCAATTAATGTCCCTATACCATTTCATACAACTAACATTGTTAATTCAGAGGTTTCATATTACTAGCTTACTTTAATATGACTACACAGATTTAAAAAAAGATACAGGTTTATGAATTTTATTTGTACAATATTACCTTACCGTAAGTGTAATATTCAACTTCCGGTGGAAGACTTACAAGCGAAAGATCATTCTCCTCAACATGTTCATCTACATACTGCTGTGCTTTAGAAGCTTCCAGAAATGCCAGAAATCTTGCTGTAAATGCAGCAATAAAAATTGATAACATTCCAAAATCTAAAAGATTCCACATTTGGAAAATGTATTCCCGTGGTCCTTCTGTCCAGATTTCTTTACACTCAGTCCACATCATTCCTACAAAAGAATTTTTTTAAACATTAAAGTACACAGAGTTTCTTTAAAAGAAAGTGAGAATTAGTTCTATAATCATAGCTCAGATATAACACTACTTACCCAGTATCCACACCATAATTAGCATTTCTGTCCAAGTAAACATAGTAGTTTTCATTCTGAAGACTTGTTTAGGGTAATCGGTAACAGTGACATTGGGTAAGGTTTTGATGCCTTCAAATCTATCAGAGGCATTAAATACCAGTAAACACAGAAAGATGATGAAGGATGCCGCATGCATCACAAACTTCATGAAGGGACTTCTTAGCATCTTCCCCAACTAGAAGGAAAAATTAAGGTAAGTATCTATCCTGTAGATGTAAATGGATCATCAGTCATTTCATCTCATGGATACTTGGTTTCCACTTTAACCACATGATGTAAACTTTTTTTGCTGTTGAACTTCACACTAGTGGAGCTATACACAATCCATATTTTTTTTTCAATTCCTGCTTCATTTTTTGCCCTTCTGATGGTGTTGAAGCACCTGGGGCATAGCTCCATCGTTTGAGACACCCTGTACTAACAGAAGAGGCTAAGGATGAGATTGTGGGTTGAGACGAAAGGGTCAATGTGAGTATTGAATAACTGCCCTTGGTTTCAATCTCGAGGAGTCAAGGATTAAACCTTTTTTTTTCCTATCCCTAACTCAAATTGCAGTGTGGTCAGTGCTAACATCTTAATGTTGTCCTGAAATTCACTAACTCAGCATACTCTGGAAGCTGAAGCTGGGACTTTTCTGATCTGTGTAACATTAGATACCAAATTTAAGAGCGCATTAATTTTGGAAGACTTCAGTCTTTATAATACGGAAGAAGAGTATCCACCTGCCTTTTTCAAACTGTTAAACATGTCTTAGAAGGAACAAATTGCCCTTTCTATAAAAAACAATTCAAAGGTGCCATGATCTTTGGATTTCAGCAGCAGTAATATGTCATTAAAAAGGGTTGAGAATTCAATTTTTTCCAGTCTGTGCCTTTTGCAACAAAATTTTGTTTGATTAAAACATTGTATTTTAAAACTAACATCTACAATATAATTAACATAATTTATAAATTGTTCTGAATGCATTCAATATTGTTTGCAGGGCATATGCCTTCCTAAAAGAAAAATTATATTAGGGACCTACATTTTGTTTCATGACCAAAATACCAGAACTGTTCAAATAAAAGTTCATATTGCCATGACAATACTGAATGTAACAGCTTGATAACTTGGTGAGACCAGTCTTTTGATGAAAAGCAATAAGGGAGGATAACGTACTCGGGAATACAGCATGCCTGAGCTATGAATGGATTTGAAGTCAGAATATAAACCAGTGTGTTGATTCATTTTTGTTAAAATACATAACATGGAATTGACAGTTCAATCTTACACCTCCTGAGCAGAACAGTTTTAATCAGCTGATCCTTCTTAATATATCTTAATTTCCAATCACAGTGCTTTATCGATGAAACAATTATTTCTGATTCAATAGTTTAGATTAAGGTCAGGTGGTGAAGGAGGTGAAGGCTGAGATTGTGGGTTGAGACAAAAGGGTCAAAGAAAGCAGAGAGGCTTGGGGACCGCTTTGCAGAACACCTCCGCTCAGTCCGCAACAAACAACTGCACCTCCCAGTCGCAAACCATTTCCACTCCCCCTCCCATTCTCTAGATGACATGTCCATCATGGGCCTCCTGCAGTGCCACAATGATGCCA
The DNA here is from genome assembly GCF_030684315.1 of Stegostoma tigrinum. NCBI lineage: Eukaryota > Metazoa > Chordata > Chondrichthyes > Orectolobiformes > Stegostomatidae > Stegostoma > Stegostoma tigrinum. Next base: position 36,573,362 of record NC_081354.1, on the reverse strand, counting down.
CCCGAAGGTTGCAGGAACAGCAACTCATATTCCGTCTGGGAACCCTGCAGCCATATGGTATCAATGTGGACTTCACCAGTTTCAAAATCTCTCCTTCTCCTACTGCATCCCTAAACCAGCCCAGTTCGTCCCCTCCCCCCACTGCACCACACAACCAGCCCAGCTCTTCCTCCCCACCCACTGCATCCCAAAACCAGTCCAACCTGTCTCTGCCTCCCTAACCGGTTCTTCCTCTCACCCATCCCTTCCTCCCACCCCAAGCCGCACCCCCAGCCACCTACTAACCTCATCCCACCTCCCTGACCTGTCCGTCTTCCCTGAACTGACCTATCCCCTCCCTACCTCCCCACCTACACTCTCTCCACCTATCTTCTTTACTCTCCATCTTCGGTCCGCCTCCCCCTCTCTCCCTATTTATTCCAGTTCCCTCCCCCCATCCCCCTCTCTGATGAAGGGTCTAGGCCCGAAACGTCAGCTTTTGTGCTCCTGAGATGCTGCTTGGCCTGCTGTGTTCATCCAGCCTCACATTTTATTATCTTGGAATTCTCCAGCATCTGCAGTTCCCATTATCAGTGAATAACTGCCCTTGGTTTCAATCTCCAGGAGTCAAGGATTAAAGAGAAAATCTAAGTCTACACCCATAAATATTTTTTACAGTATAAAAAAGCCACCTGTGGTAAATTGTTTATCTTCTGGAACATTCCATGTTGTCTTTGCAAACAGCATTACAGCACAATGTTAGTACAACCTGGAACATTTCAGTAATTTTCAAATTATGATAATTAAGTAACATAAAGCAGCTTTCCTTAATTAGAGGTACATATTAAGATTGTACTTTTCACCACAATCTTCACTAGATACAATTTCAGCACAGTTTTTAATGTTGTGATGTTTTTTACTCAGCGACATAATGAAGATATTTTTGATTTATCATTACATTGCTTTGTGAGTGGCAGAATATAAAGCATTTCTGTACTAACATTATCAGTAGACAATTCTTATTGCCAGTTTGAAATCATTTTAACATATGATAACCTGTGAATAGGTCTGATCCTTAGACATCTTTTTGGCATCTGTATTTTCTACTGTGTGTAAAAGTAAAACTCATTTGTTTGATACTAAAAGCAAATCAACATCAAAATGGGCAGCAAACTCTGTTTCTCGTGTAAGTAATTTGCTGGTATTAAAAGCTTTGAATTCCCTCTGGCTACGCTCTGTCAGTGGAATGAATGACTGAAATTGCAACTTTCCACTGTTTCTTCTTTTCATCCCCGACTCACTTCTCAGGTCAAGGGAATTTAAATATTTCTGGACAAATGCTCAGGCTATGGGCACCCACTTCAGGCGGTAACAATGAGGGAGTTCATTGGAATGTGTTGCTTCTCACAGATTGATATAAAATGGAGTAGAGTGAGTATCATATACTCTCCAACCAGTTTTACAGGCAGATCAGCACAACAGGTGCCAAAAAGGCAAATTTTAAATTATTTTTGCAAAGTTAGGAGGTACAAGATACAGTCTTCTCATTCCCATCATAAGCAAGTGACTATGTTCTGCTAGTTGGCCATCATAAAAGTGGTCATCTTTGCCGCCGAGCTACATTGGTAAAATAGAGGTAAAATTTAACTTCAGCAATGCAGGCAGCAGCAGACTGGCTGACATTTTATACATGCTGATTGATTTATCTTTCCAATATAAAAAGGAACAAATGGGTATCAAAAAATAATGCATGTGGTGAGCTCCAATGTTCAAATTTACCCCTTGATACCTAACAAGCCAGTGTGCCATACTAACTACGCTGCACAAGTAATCAGCTAACATTCATTTTACAGTTTAAAATTTATTCCCTGGAAAACAGTCAGTACAACTGATGTTCTGTTTCCCTAAATGGTCCATGTATTTTTTTAAAATTTGAATTATAGCCTAACCCTCTAGAACCATTGTAATTATCAAATTGATATATAAGATTATGATTAATATTGACAGTTCTTTCTTTATAATACAATAAGTAAGTGTAGGTGGTATGGTCACTGGATAATGGATTGAGTGAGTGGCTGAGCCTGACTCCTAATAAGCTAAATTGTCATCAGGACAAATATAAAAAATGATTTAGTATCACTATTTACATTTGTTCAAAAACTCTTCCAGGAGCACCCACCAAGTGATGTTACTAGTCCTAATTATTTAAAGAAATCTGATAAAAATAGATGGTATAACAAAGATTATCGGAATTATACAAAGATTATTAGGCGAACTCATGGTTTTCAAAATCAGTATGCATTTTACAAAAAAGAAAAGTGAGGGTTGTTCAAGTGATTTATGATTAGAGCGATGCAGTGGTTAATGCACCGGGCAGCATGGTGGCTCAGTGGTCAGCACTGCTGCCTCACAGCACCAGGGACCCAGATTTGATTCCACATTTGAGCAACTGTCTGTGTGGAGTTAGCATATTCTCCCCATGTTTGCATGGGTCTCCTCCGGGTGTTCTAATTTCCTCCCACAGTCCAGTAGGTTAGGTGGATTGGCCATGCTGAATTGCCCATTGTGTCTAGGGATGTACAAGCTAGGTGGATTAGCCAAAGGAAATGCAAGGGTCAGGGTAGGGGATGGGTCTGGGTCAGGTGTTCTTTTGAAGGTTGGTGTGGACTCGATGGGCAGAATGGCCTGTTTCCACACTAAGGGATTCTATGATTCTATGTTATTGGACAAATATTCCAGAATTTTGAAATTTTAATTGTTAGACTATGAGTTCAATTATCATCAGTTTTAGAATTTCAATTAATTTAAAAAAATAGAAAATATGGAAAGAGAAACAGTTCAAATTTGCATAAAGAATCATGAAGAATTCTCGTTTTCTTTAGATTTCCAACATCTTCAGTTTTTCTTTTTATTCAATCAACTTTACTTTCACCGCTCATCCATACATTCAAAATTGGGGCAGCACAGTGGCTCAGTGGTTAGCACTGCTCCCTTACAGCGCTAGGTACTCAGGTTTGACAACAATCTTGGGTGACTGTCTGTGTGGAGTTTTCATGTCCTACCCGTGTCTGTGTAGGTTTCTGCTGGGTGCTTCAATTTCTTCTGACAGCCCAGAGATGTGCAGGTTAGGTGGATTGGCCATGCTAAATTGCCCTGTAGTGTACAGGAATATGCAGGCTAGGTGGATTAGCCATAGGAAATATAAGGTTAAAGATATGGTGTGGGGACTGGGTGAGATGCTCTTCGGAGGGTCCGTGCAGACCAAATAGCCAAATGACCTCTTTCTGCACTGTAGGGATTCTACAACAATTCCTGCATAGCCTGGTGGCCTGTTCTACACCTCTTTCTGTGCTATTCAACTACCATATCCTCGGAGCTGTCCAAGAGTACCATCAGGGTGATATGATCTGTGTTGTCCTTATTAATTATGAAGAAACTTTTGGCAAATATCCAAAGCAAGAAAATTTCTTGAAAAACAGGTCTGCAAGCTGGAGAAAATTACTTTAGTAAAGAAAAGGAAATAATTCTCATCCATAATAACCAATGTTCCATTTTCCTGCTGACACAATGGCAGGAAAGCTATTTGCAGCACAATAATTTTATCTTAATTGGTGACTGCAGTTGAAACATGAAAATAATTTAAAAGCCACAACTATTGAGGGAGGTGATGATGTGATGGTAATGCCACTGGGCTAGTAATCAACAACCCCAAGCTCATGTTCTGAGGAAACAAAAACAGAAATTTTCTGAGGATGTAGCTTCCATTTCCCACCATGGCAGATGGTGATAAGTGAATGAAAAAAATCTGAATAAAAAGCCAGTCTAAAGCAATGGCAACCACTCTCAGTTGTTGTTAAAACTCATCTTGATCCTTTCGAAAGGAAATCTGACATCCTTACCCTAGTCTGGCTAAATGTGATGCCAGACCACAGTAATGTGGTTGGCTCTCAACAATTTGCGACAGACAGGCAATAAATTCTGGCCTAGCCAGTGATGCCCACAACCCAGAAATGAATAGAACAACTGCATGTGAACTCTGATGAAGGGTCTAGGCCCAAAATGTCAGCTTTTGCGCTCCTGAGATGCTGCTTGGCTGCTGTGTTCATCCAGCTTCACACTTTGATATCTTGCATGTGAAGTCTGACTGTTTACAAAATATTACATGAACTGCAAAATAATTCCCTTAAATTATAATATATTCTTTGACATGCATTGTGTTTCTCGCAATGTTTAATATACTGGCCGTACCATCCATCTCAATCACATCTCCTCTGGTGTCCAGCTCTGCATGACTGCATTTGGGAATGGGGCAATGGTGGTCCATTGCTTCATTGTAGAATACAACAAATGAAGGTCCAGCAAGCATCTCTTAATACTCTGCACTATTACCTTGAGTTTCACAGGAGTCTATCATAAACTTTAACTTCTACAAGATGCAAATATCAGTTGACCACTATCACATCTTCACGGACCTACAATTTTTCTTGTTTTAAAATATTAAATTTGGGATCTCTTCCTAATTTTCAGCTCTACCTATGATCATATTCCATTGATTAATTCTTCCCAGACTCTTCAGTTTTCTGACAGTGTTTTTGTGTAGGTCATTCTCTCGCTGTCACTCCCACCCTTAAATTCTTAAACCTTAGCCTGAATCTCTTTAACACCTTGAATAAAATTGCTGCAACTTTAAACACTCTTTCAAAGCTCACATTTTCAACAGAGCTCTCAGTCACCCATTTTTTCTTTCCTGTCATGGTTTGAATTATTCCATTAATGTTTCCATTCTAAAGCAAAGTTTATGTATTAATAGTGTTATATAAATCCAAGTAATTGCTGAGACCATAAGATCATAAGGCATAGGAGCAGAAATTAGGCTATTTGGCCCATTGGGTCTGCCCCGCCATTCAATCATGGCTAATAGGTTCCTTAACCCCATTCTCCCACTTTCTCTCCTTGATTCCCCTGATAATCAAGAACTTATCTACCTCAGTCTTAAATGTACTTAATGACCTGGCCTCCACAGCCTTCTGTGGCAGTGAATTTCATTGATTAATCACTCTCTGGCTGAGGAAGTTTCTCCTTATCTCCATTCTAAAAGGTTTTCCCTTTACTTTAAGGCTGTGTCCTCGGGTCCTAATCTCTCCCACTAATGGAAGCATCTTCCCTACATCCACTCTGTCCAGGCCATTCAGCATTCTGTAAGGTTCAATTAGGTACCCCCTCAAACTTCGAAACTCCAATGAGTATAGTCCCAGAGTCCCACGTTCCTCAAATGTTAAGCTTTCCATTCCTGGGACCATTCTCGTGAACCTCCCCTGAACCTGCTCCAGGGCCAGTATATCCTTCATGAGATATGGGGCCCAAAATTGCACGCAATACTCCTAATGTGGCCTGAACAGGGTCTTATAAAGCCTCAGGAGTACATCCTTGCTTCTATATTCAAGTCCTCTCAAAATAAATGGCAACATTGCATTTGCCTTCCTGACTACTGACTCAACCTGCAAGTTTACCTTGAAAGAATCCTGGACTAGAACTCCCAAGTCTCTTTGCACTTCAGACTTCTGAATTTTTTCCCCATTTAGAAAATAGTGCATGCTTTTATCCTTCTTACCAAAGTGCATGAATCACACTTTCCCACATTGTACTTCATCTGCCACTTCTTTGCCCACTCTCCTCACCTGTCCAAATCCTTCTAAAGCCTCCCCACCTCCTCAATACTACCTGTTGCCCCACCTATCTTTATATCATCTACAAACTTAACCAGAATGCCCACAGTTCCTTCATCTAGATCATTAATATATAAAGTGAAAAGTTGCGGTTCTAACACTGGCCGTTGCAGAACACAATTTCTCACCTGCTGCCATCCTGAGAAAGACATTTTTATCCCGACTCTCTGCTTCCTGCCAAACAGCCAATCTCCTATCCATGCTAGCACCTTGCCTGTAACACCATGGGCCCTTATCTTACTCAGCAGCCTCCTGTGCAGCACTTTGTCAAAGGCCTTCTTGAAGTCCAGATAGATAACATCCATTAGCTCTCCTTGGTCTACCCTGCTCATTACTTCCTCAAAGAATTCAAGCAGATTCGTCAGGCATAGCCTCCCCTTGATGAAACCATGTTGACTTTGCCCAACTCCACCAGAAACTTCCAAATATTCAGAAATCTCATCCTTTACAATGGACTCCAAAATCTTACACACAACTGAGGTTAGCTTAAGAGATAATGGGAACTGCAGATGCTGGAGATTCCAAGAAAATAAAATGTGAGGCTGGATGAACACAGCAGGCCAAGCAGCATCTCAGGAGCACAAAAGCTGACGTTTCGGGCCTAGACCCTTCATCAGAGGTTAATCAGCCTATAATTTTCCGTCTTTTGCCTTACTTGCTTTTCAAACAGTGGTGTCACATTAGCGACTTTCCAGCCTTCTGGGACCCTCCCTGACTCGAGCAATTCCTGAAAGATCACCACTAATGCTTCCACTATCTCTACAGCTATCGCCTTTAGAACTCTGGGGTGTAGTCCATCTGGTCGAGGTGATTTATCCACCTTCAGGCCAATCAGTTTTACGAGCACCTTTTCCTTGATGATGGCCATCATATTCAGTTCTGCCCCCTGACTCTCTTGAATTTTTGGGAGATTACTTGTGTCTTCCACCGTGAAGCCTGGCACAAAGTAATTATTCACTTCCTCAGCCATTTCCTTGTTCCCTACTACTATCTCGCCACCATCATTTTCCTGTGGTCCAATGTCCACTTTTGCCTCTCTTTTGCCCTTTGTATATCGAAAGAAACTCTTACATAGAACATAGAACATAGAACATAACAGCACAGTTCAGGCCCTTCGGTCCTCGATGTTGTGCCGACCTGTCATACCAATCTGAAGCCCATCTAACCGACACTATTCCATGTACGTCCATATGTTTGTCCAATGATGACTTAAATGTACTTAAAGTTGGTGAATCTACTACCGTTGCAGGCAAAGTGTTCCATTCCCTTACTACTCTCTGAGTAAAGAAACTACCTCTGACATCTGTCCTATATCTTTCATCCCTCAATTTAAAGCTATGCCCCCTCATGCCTGCTGTCACCATCCTAGGAAAAAGGCTCTCCCTATCCACCCTATCTAACCCTCTGAGTATTTTATATGTCTCAATTAAGTCACCTCTCAACCTTCTTCTCTCTAACAAAAACAGCCTCAAGTCCCTCAGCCTTTCCTCATAAGACCTTCCCTCCATACCAGGCAACATCCTAGTAAATCTCCTCTGCACGCTTTCCAAAGCTTCTACATTCTTCTTATAACGTGGTGACCAGAACTGTAGCAATACTCCAAGTGCGGCTGCACCAGAGTTTTGTACAGCTGCAGCATAACCTCTTGGTTCCGGAACTAGATCCCTCTATTAATAAAAGCTAAAAAACTGTATGCCTTCTTAACAGCCCTGTCAACCTGGGTGGCAACTTTCAAGGATCTGTGTACATGGACACCTAGATCTCTCTGCTCATCTACACTACCAAGAATCTTACCATTAGCCCAGTACTTTGCCTTCCGGTTACCCCTACCAAAGTGCATCACCTCACACTTGTCTGCATTAAACTCCATTTGCCACCTCTCAGCCCAGCTCTGCAGCTTATCTATGTCTCTCTGCAACCTACAGCATCCTTCGTCACTATCCACAACTCTACCAACCTTAGTGTCATCTGCAAAATTTACTAACCCATCCTTCTATGCCCTCATCCAGGTCATTTATAAAAATGACAAAAAGTAGTGGATCCAACACCGACCCTTGTGGTACACCACCAGTAACTAGTCTCCAGGATGAACATTTCCCATCAACTACCACCCTCTGTCTTCTTTCAGCAAGCCAATTTCCGATCCAAATTGCTATATCTCCCAGAATCCCATTGCTCCGCATTTTGTACAATAGCCTACTGTGAGGAACCTTATCCAACACCTTGCTGAAATCCATATACACCACATCAACTGGTTTACTCTCATCAACCTGTTTGGTCACTTCTCAAAGAACTCAATAAGGTTTGTGAGGCACGGCCTACCCTTCACAAAACCGTGCTGACTATCCCTAATCAATTTATTCTTTTCTACATGGTTATAAATCCTATCTCTTGTAACCTTTTCCAACACTTTACCAACAACTAAGGTAAAGCTCACTGGTCTATAATTACCAGGGTTGTTTCTACTCCCCGTCTTGAACAGGGGAACCACATTTGCTATCCTCCAGTCGTCTGGCACTATTCCTGTAGACAATGACGAGTTAAAGATCAATGCCAACGGCTCGGCAATCTCCTCCCTGGCTTCCCAGAGGATTCTAGGATAAATCCCATCCGGCCCAGGGCACTTATCTATCTTCACACTCTGTAGAATTTCTAATACCTCTTCCTTGTGAACCTCAATCCCAGCTAGTCTAGTAGCCTGTATCTCAGTATTCTCCTTGAGAACATTATCGTTTTCTAGAGTGAATACTGTCGAAAAATATTCATTTACTGCTTCCCCTATCTCCTCTGACTCCACACACAACTTCCCACTACAATCCTTGATTGGCCCTAATCTTACTTTCGTCATTCTTTTATTCCTTAAATACCTATAGAAAGCCTTAGGGTTTACCCAGATCCTATCCGCCAACAACTTCTCATGGCTCTTCTGAGCTCTCTCTTTAGGTCTTTCCTGGCTACCTCGTAGCACTCAAGCGCCCTAACTGAGCCTTCACATCTCATCCTAACGTAAGCCTTCTTCTTCCTCTTGACCAGAGATTCCACTTCCTTCGTAAACCACGGCTCCCGCGCTCTACAGCTTCCTCCCTGCCTGACAGGTACATGCTTATCTAGGACGCACAGGAGCTTTTCCTTGAATAGGCTCCACATTTCTAAAATGCCCATCCCCTGCAGTTTCCTTCCCATTTCCTATGCTCCCTAAATCTTGCCTAATCTCATCGTAATTGCCTTTCCCCCAGCTATAACTCTAGCCCAGTGGTATACGCCTATCCCTTTCCATCACTAAAGTAAACATAACAGAACTGTGATTGCTATCACCAAAGTGCTCACCTACTTCCAAATCTAACACCTGGCCAGGCTCATTATCAAGGAACAAATCTACTATGGCTTCGCCGCTTGTTGGCCTATCTTCATACTGTGCCAGAAAGCCCTCCTGCACACACTGGACAAAAACTGACCCATCTATAGTACTCAAACTATAGTGTTCCCAGTCAATATTTGGCAAGTTGACGTCCCCCATGACAACTATGCTGTCTCTCTCACTCCTATCAAGATTCATCTTTGCTATCCTTTCCTCTACATATCTGGAACTATTCGGAGGCCTGTAGAAAACTCCCAACAGGGTGACCTCTCCTTTCCTGTTTCTAGCCTCAGCCCATACTACCTCAGTTGACGATTCCCCAAACATCCTTTGTGCAACTGTAATACTGTCCTTGACCAACAATGCCACACCTCCCCCGCTTTTACCATCTTCTCTGTTCTTACTAAAATATCTAAATCCCAGAACTTGCAACAACCATTCCTGTCCCTGTTCTATCCATGTCTCTGAAATGGCCAAAACATCAAAGTCCCAGGTACTAACCCACGCTGCAAGTTCACCCACCTTATTCCGGACGCTCCCGGCATTGAGGTAGAAACACTTCAAACCAACCTCTTGCTTGCCGGTGCCATTTTGCGTCCCTGAAACTTTATTTTGGACCTCCCTACTCTCAACCTTTTCTATACTCGAACTACAATTTTGGCTCCCATCCCCTTGCTGAATTAGGTTAAACCCACCCGAATAGCCTTAGCAAATATCCCCCCCAGGATATCGGTACCCCTCTGGTTCAATTGAAGACCATCCTGCTTGTAGAGGTCCCACCTACCCCAGAAAGAGCCCCAATTATCCAAGAATCCAAAACCCTCCCTCCTGCACCATCCCTATAGCCACGTGTTCAACTCCTCTCTCTCCCTATTCCTTGCCTCACTGGCACGTGGAACGGACAACAAACCAGAGACGACAACTCTGTTCATCCTGGCTCTAAGCTTATATCCTAGCTCCCTGAATTTCTGCCTGAAATCCCCACCTCTCTTCCTACCTATATCGTTAGTGCCAATGTGGACCACGACTTGGGGCTGCTCCCCTTAAGGATCCCAAAAACACGATCAGAGCCATCACGCATCCTGGCACCTGGGAGGCAACACACCAACCGTGAGTCTCTCTCGTCCCCACAGAACCTCCTATCTGTCCCCCTAACTATGGAGTCCCCAGTGACAACCGCTCTGCTCCTCTTCCCCCTTCCCTTCTGAGCAGCAGGGACTGACTCTGTGCCAGAGACCTGTGCCCCACTGCTTTCCCCTGGTAAGTCCCCCCCCCCAACAGTATCCAAAATGGTATACTTATTGTTGAGCGGAATGGCCACAGGGGACCCCTGCACTGCCTGCCGGTTCCCTTTCCGTCCCCTGACCGTAACCCATCTGCCTTTTTCTTGTACCTGAGGAGTGACTACCTCCCTGTAACCCCTCTCAATAACCCCCTCTGCCTCCCGAATGATCCGAAGTTCATCCAGCTCCAGCTCCAGTTCCCTAACGCGGTTTTCGAGGAGCTGGAGTTGGGTGCACTTCCCGCAGATGTAGTCAGCAGGGACACTAGTGATGACCCTTACCTCCCACATTCTGCAGGAGGAACATGCAACTGCCCTGACCTCCATTCCCATTATTCTAAATTCCCAAAGAGACTGTTAAAAAATAAAGAATAAAAAATAAACCTGTTACTTTACCAATCAGGCGCACCCACACAAATATATTCCCTCACTTACTCAGCAGTCCTGCGTCCGCTCCTGCTCAGCGTACCTCCGCCTATTCATGGTCCAAGCTCCCGCTCGCGCTGCTGTTCAACCAGAAATGGAAGGCACTGACACTCGAGGTAAGCTTTTTAAAGATTCAAAAACAGTGACTCACCGGCTTTCCGACAGGCCCCTGGTCCAAGCTCCATTTATATTATTGGCTAGCTTACGCTCATATTTGATCTTCTCCTTCCTTATTTCTTTTTTTGTTGCCCTTTGTTGGTCTTTGTAAGCTTCCTAGTCCTCTGGTTTCCCACTGCCCTTTGCCACATTATATGCTATCTCTTTTGGTTTTATGCTGTCCCTGACTTCCTTAGTCAGCCATGCTTCTTTTTCCTAGGGGTGAATTTTTCTGCGTCTCCTGAATTAGTCCCAAAAATTCCTGCCATTGCTATTCCATTGTCTTTCCTGCTAGGCTTCTCTTCCAGTCAATGCTGCCCAGCTCCTCCCTCATACCTCTGTAGCTGCTCCAAAAAGCCATCTCGGAGATATTCCACAAACTCATTTTCTTGCAATGCACTACCAACATAATTTTCTCTGTCCACCTGCATCTTGAAACCCCTCATGATCATTGTGACTTTGCCATTCTTACGCATCTTTTCTATCTCCTTGTGTATCTTGCGCCCCAGATCCTGACTACTGTTTGGAAGCCTAAACACAAATCCAGGTCTGGTTTCTTTACCTTTGTGGTTCCTCAAATCTACCCAGGCAGATTTTACACCATCTGACTCTACTTCATTTCTTCCTATTGATTTAATTTCATTTCTCACTAATAAGGCAAGCCCAACCCTTTGACCCACCTGCCTATCTTTTTGATAGGATGTGTTTCCTTGGATATTCAGTTCACAATCCTGATCCCCTTGCAGCCACGTCTCTGTGATGCCTACTCTGTCATACCTGCCAGTTTCAATGTGTGCCACAAGCTCATTTACTTTATTCCTTATGCTGCATGCATTCAGATATAACACCTTCAGTCCTATATTAACCCTTGAGCTTCTCGTTTTTATTCGTTTTTCCAGTGTTTGATTGCTAGCCCTTTCCAAACACGCTGTTCTATTTGTGTCCGTGCTGGAGACTTTAATAACCACTCCTGTGTTATCCTACCCTGTCATTTCTTTCATATTTTCCCATGTAGTTGAATCCACCACTACTGATATTAACCTGCTACTTTCTTTCCCACTGGGGAAAGTTTCACCATTTCACCCCGCCACTCCACCACCCCCCAACTTCCTTGAGGAGACAGTCTGTAGAATTATCGTGGAATATAACAATTGTCAGCAGCAACATTAGTTAGAGAAAAAAAGCTAGAAGTCTTATTGAAATCTGACAGACTAGGAAGGTCCTACTTTCGATTTCTCAGTCTGAGGTAAATCAGGGACACTAAGATCAATCACGATTTTGACACCTCAATTGTGCATAACCACAATCTTGGGCATGATTTACCTTATTGTCCCTGGAATTAAAAATTGGATGTTCCTGGCTGTGAATTATGATCAGATTGGCCTTGGTTGTGCTGTTCTCCAGATGAAACAGCCTTCTGACACATACTGCCCAAATTCACACATGAACAGCAATTGCTAAGATTTGTTAAGTCTTCCATCAGCTGAAAGGACCCCTTCAAAAGTTGTTGTTATCAAGAATGGAGTAGAATGTGGGTTGAGGGCAGAGGGGATTGGAATGCTAGGAATGGATTGGAATGATAGTCATGTCCCTGTGTTTAAAAGAAAATTTGGAATGAAAACTAATTCTAAGAAAATAACTTACAGGAAGATGAGTTTAACTTGTTGCTTGCTGAACCAGGCTAGAAACTTAAGCGGAGCCCTATATCTGGTTTGAATACAATTAAACATTGCAGCTAAGTCTGTAGAGTGGTGCAGTTTTTCATTCCTTAATCTATTTGACTCATAGATTATGTTGATGTTTGTGCGATTTAAGAAGGATATTTTCTGACTGTTATCTATATTTAAAGAAAATAATTTGAAACATTTTGCTGTGAAACTGTTGTGTGGTTTTCCATAGACAATTTTCAAAAATGAAGCATAAAAAATACATTACTGTGATGAATGATGTTCTGAAAACTAATCTGCACAACCTGTGAATTTACATTTTATTATGGATATCCTTTGAAAAATTACCGTTACAACTCATAAGAGATATAGTACTTCAAAAAAATTAAAATTGATTCAAGCATCTCAGCTTCAATTTGTTTTGTAAGTGAATAATAGGCGCATTAGTTCTTTGAGATCAGTTTACTGATTCTACACTACGTAAATCACCATTTGGAAGTACCAGAATAATTACACATTTCAGAGAATGAAACTCAGGAAGTAATGCAGAGTGAGTTGATGCATTAAAGAAAAGCAAGTGGTGATGGTAGAGAAGCAGCATGACCTCTTGGTGAGCTTGAATGTAATTCATGACTCTTGTATTTTTTGGGAAGTTTGATGATGCTGTGAAATGAGCAACTATTCAATAGCGAAAGTGAAGTTTTGCCTGTACTGATGTCTGAAGGAGAGACAGAGGGCGAAAAGGTGAGGCTGATGGTGGCTTTGACATCCTAGACAGTATTGTTCTATGCTTCCAGTAAATGGAATAGATCTGCTTATTACTAAGGTGTGTTAAATCTATAATACATAAGTTTCTAGAGTGTTGGTATAGGGGTAATGATCACTGCACTTGTAATCTAGAGACCCAGGCTAATGCTCTGGGGACATGGTTTTGAATTCTAAAATAGCAGGTGGTGAAATGAGAATTATATTAATAAGAGTTGAATTAACCCCACTATCGTGAAATAAAATCTGGTTCACTAATGCTCTTTAGGGAAGGCAATCTGGTATCTTTACCTGGTCTGGTCTACATGTGACACTGTAACATGTGTGCCCTTAAATGCTGTCTGCAATGGCCTAGTGAATGGCTCAATTGTATCAAACTTAGGTATGTCTAAGAAGAGGAATGCAATTGGATGGATTCAGAATCATCCGAGGCACTGGAAATAATAACTGTGTATACATCTCGATAAAATTTACCAAATGACCAGAAGGTAAAGGAGCAGAATAAGGTTATTCAGCCCATGGAGACTGCTCTGCCAATCAACCAGGGTGATATGTTTCTCAATACCATTCTCCTACCTTCTCCTGTAACCCTTGATGCCCTTACCAATCAAGAACATTTCTCCATCTTATATATACTTAATGACTTGGCCTCCACCGTTCTCTGTGACAATGAGTTCCACAGATTAACCACCCTCTGGCTGAAGAAATTCCTCCTCCTCTCAGTTTTAATGGGTTTGCCCTTCACCCTGAGGCTGTGCCCTTGGGTCCAAGTCTCTCCTACAAGGGCAAGCATCCTCGTCATGTTCTCTCAGTATTCTATAAGTTTCAACCAGATTCCTCCTCATCCTTTTAAACTCCATCAAGTACAGACCCAAAGTTGGCAACTGTTCTCATATGACAAGCCCTTCATCCTCTGGAACCCCTCCAAGACCAGCACATCCTTCCTTAGATACAGGGCACAAAACTGTTCACAATATCCAAAATTCAGTCTGACCAGAGCCTTACAAATCCTCAGCAGTGCATCTATGGTCTTATATTTTAGCACTCTAGAAATGAATGCTAAATTGTATTTGCCTTCTTAACTGCCAACTGAACCCACATGATAACCTTAAGAGAGTCCTGAACCAGGACTCCCAAGTCCCTTTCAGTTTTCTGAAGCCTTTACCCATTTAGAAAATTGCCTCCATCTCTATATATCCCACCGAAGAATAGTTTCACACATTATATTCTATCTGTCACTTACTCATTCTCTTAACCTGTACAAGTCCTTCTGCAGCCTCCCCATTTCCTCAACACTACCTGCCCCTCCACCGATCTTTCTATTAAGCTGCCAACTCAGCAAAAATGCCGTCAGTTCCTTTGTCCAGATCATGAATGTATAACGTGAACAGTGCCCAAAGTAGATCACTGCAGAACACCACTAGTAACTGACTGTCATCCTGAAAAATACCCCATTATCCCTATTCTCTGCCTTCTTCCAGTTAGCCAAACATCTATCCGTGCAAGTACCATTCCTCTGACACCATGGGTTCTTATCTCATTCTCCTTTGTATAGGTCATGTCCACTGGCTCTCCTTTGTCTAACTTGCTCATTACCTCCTCAAAAAATTCCAACAGATTTGTCAGGCATGATCTTCATTTGACAGAATTGTGCTGAATTAGGTCTGCCTAATCAAGTCTGCCTCAATACCTATCACAAAATCCAGAATTGTCTGTTCCCTAGTAGCCTCAATGAAAAGCTGCCCCAAAAAAATCCAACAGATATTCCACAATCTCCTTTTGTTCACATCTGCTACCAATCTAATTTTCCTAATCCATCTGTACATTGAAGTCCCACATGATTACTGTATTAGGGCTTTTCTTACATGTCAGTCCTATATCCTGGTTTATTTTCTTCCCCACATCCTGACTACTGCCAGATGAGTTATACATAATTCCCATCAGGATTTTTATCATTTGCGGTTCCTCATCTTTACCCACACAGATTCTATAGCTTCTGAATCTATATCATTTCTTGCTATGATTTAATTTCATTTCATACTGATAAGGCAACCCTATTCCCTCAGTCCATCTTCCTGTCCTTTAACTGAACATATATCCTTGAATTCAGAGATAATGGGAACTGCAGATGCTGGAGAATCCAAGATAACAAAGTGTGAAGCTGGATGAACACAGCAGGCCAAGCAGCATCTCAGGAGCACAAAAGCTGACGTTTCAGGCCTAGACCCTTCATCAGAGATGGGCGATGGGGAGAGGGTTCTGAAATAAATAGGGAGAGAGGGAGAGGTGGGCCGAAGATGGATAGAGGAGAAGATAGGTGGAGAGGAGAGTATAGGTGGGGAGGGGGTAGGGGATAGGTCAGTCCAGGGAGGACGGACAGGTCAAGGAGGCGGGAAGATGTTATTAGGTGGGAAATGGAGATGCGGCTTGAGGTGGGAGGAGGGGATAGGTGAGAAGAAGAACAGGTTAGGGAGGCGGGGACGAGCTGGGCTGGTTTTGGGATGCAGTGGGGCGAGGGGACGACCTGGGTTGGTTTTGGGATGCAGTGCGGGAAGGGGAGATTTTGAAGCTTGTGAAGTCCACATTGATACCATTGGGCTGCAGGGTTCTCAAACGGAATATGAGTTGCTGTTTCTGCAACCTTCAGGTGGCATCATTGTGGCACTGCAGGAGGCCCATGATGGACATCACCTAAGGAATGGGAGGGGGCGTTAAAATGATTTGCGACTGGGAGGTGCAGTTGTTTATTGCGAACTGAGTGGAGGTGTTCTGCAAAGCGGTCCCCAAGCCTCCGCTTGGTTTCCCCAATGTAGAGGAAGCCACAACGGGTACAGTGGATACAGCATACCACATTGGCAGATGTACAGGTGAACACCTGCTTGATATGGAAAGTCATCTTAGGGCCTGGGATGGGGATGAGGGAGGAGGTGTGGGGGCAAGTGTAGCACTTCCTGCAGTTGCAGGGGAAGGTGCCAGGTGTGGTGAGGTTTGAAGCGAGTGTGGAATGGACAAGGGAGCCACGGAGAGAGTGGTCTCTCCGGAAGGCAGACAAGGGTGGGGATGGAAAAATGTCTTGGCTGGTGGGGTCGGACTGTAGATGGCGGAAGTGTCGGAGGATGATGCGTTGTATCCGGAGGTTAGTGGGGTGGTTTGTGAGGACGAGGGGGATTCTCTTAGGGTGGTTATTGTGGGGGCGGGGTGTGAGGGATCAATCTCCACCCATCTGGACTCCATTTTCTCCCTCTTGGTCCAGGAACTCCCCACCTATGTCTGTGACACCACCCACGCCCTCCACCTCCTCCAGAACTTCCAATTCCCTGGTCTCCAACACTTCATTTTCACCAAGGACGTCCAGTCCCTATACACCTGCATTCCTCACGCAGATGGCCTCAAGGCCCTCCGCCTCTTCCTGTCCCGCAGGTCCAACCAGTCCCCCTCCACCGACACCCTCATCTGCCTAGCCGAACTCGTCCTCACCCTCAACAACTTCTCCTTCAATTCCGCCCACTTCCTAAAGACAAAGGGGGTGGCCATGGGTACCCGCATGGGCCCAAGCTATGCCTGCCTCTTTGTAGGTTAGGTGGAACAGTCCCTCTTCCTCATCTACACTGGCCCCAAACCCCACCTATTCTTCCATTACATTGATGGCTGTATCGGCAACGCCTCTTGCTCCCAAGAGGAGCTCAAACAGTTCATCCACTTCACTAATGCCTTCCACCCCAACCTCAAGTTCACCTGGGCCATCTCCAACATATCGCTCACCTTCCTGGACCTCTCTGTCTCCATCTCAGGCAACCAGGTAGAAACTAATGTCCATTTCAAGCCCACCGACTCTCACAGCTACCTAGAGTACACCTCCTTCCACCCACCCTCCTGCAAAAATTCCATCTCCTATTCCCAATTCCTTCACCTCCGCTGCATCTGCTCCCAGGATGATGCATTCCACTCCCTTAGATCCCAGATGTCCGTGTTCTTCAAGGACTGCAACATCCTCCCTGCAGTGGTCGAGAACGCCCTTGACCGTGTCTCCCGCATTTCCCACAACACATCCGTCACACCCCACCCCTGCAATAACCGCACCAAGAAAATCCCCTTCGTCCTCACATACCACCCCACCAAACTCCGGACACAACACATCATCCTCCGACACTTCTGCCATCTACCATCCGACCCCACCACCCAAGACATTTTTCCATCCCCACCCTTGTCTGCCTTCCGGAGAGACCACACTCCCCTCCAACCCCACCACACCTGGCACCTTCCCCTGCAACCGCAGGAAATGCTACACTTGTCCCCACACTCCCTCCCTCATCCGCATCCCAGGCTCCAAGATGACTTTCAATATCAAGCAGATGTTCACCTGCACATCTGCCAATGTGGTATACTGTATC
This sequence comes from Stegostoma tigrinum, assembly GCF_030684315.1. Taxonomy (NCBI): domain Eukaryota; kingdom Metazoa; phylum Chordata; class Chondrichthyes; order Orectolobiformes; family Stegostomatidae; genus Stegostoma; species Stegostoma tigrinum. Next base: position 36,555,612 of record NC_081354.1, on the reverse strand, counting down.
CACTGTACACGGTGTGGCTTCTTCTACATTGGAGAAACCAAGCGGAGGCTTGGGGACTGCTTTGCAGAACACCTCCTCTCGGTTGACAATAAACAACTGCACCTCCCAGTCGCGAACCATTTCAACTCCACCTCCCATTCCTTAGACGACATGTCCATCATGGGCCTCCTGCAGTGCCACAATGATGTCACCTGAAGGTTGCAGGAACAGCAACTCATATTCCGCTTGGGAACCCTGCAACCTAATGGTATCAATGTGGACTTCACAAGCTTCAAAATCTCCCCTTCCTGCACTGCATCCCAAAACCAACCCAGCTCGTCCCCTCCCCCCACTGCATCCCAAAACCAGCCCAGCTCGTCCCCGCCTCCCTAACCTGTTCTTCCTCTCACCTATCCCCTCCTCCCACCTCAAGCCGCACCTCCATTTCCCACCTACTAACATCTTCCCGCCTCCTTGACCTGTCCGTCCTCCCCGGACTGACCTACCCCCTCCCCACCTATACTCTCCTCTCCACCTATCTTCTCTTCCATCCATCTTTGGTCCACCTCCCCCTCTCTCCCTATTTATTTCAGAACCCTCTTCACATCCCCCTCTCTGATGAAGTGTCTAGGCCCGAAACGTCAGCTTTTGTGCTCCTGAGATGCTGCTTGGTCTGCTTTGCTCATCCAGCTTCACACTTTGTTATGGTGTGTTCTTGAATATTTAGTTGTCAGCCCTGATCCCCTTGCATCCACGTCTCTGAATTGCCCACAAAACTGTATTCGCCAGCGCTCTGGTCCCAGCATGACTCAGGTGGTGCCCATCCTATCCTCCCCCAGAACTGGTGCCAATTTCCCATAAATTCAAATCTGTTTCTCCAATACCAATCTTTATGCCATGCATTTACACCTTTAATCTTATTGGTATTGTGTCAATTGCTCGTCGCTCATGAAATAATCCAGAGATTATTATCTTTCTGGTTCTGCATTTTTAATTTAGTATCTAGCTGCTCTTATTCCCCCACCAGAACCTCTTTCCTCTGTCTGCTATATTGTTAGATCCTAAGTGGACCACGACAACTAGATCCTTCCCCTCCCACTCCAAGTTCCCCTGCAGCCCAGATGAGATATACTGCACTAGGCAGGCAACACAGCCTTCGGGACTCTCGATCCTGGTCACAGAGAACAGTGTATATTCTCCTGACAATACTACCCCTGATTATAACTACATTTCTGTTTCCTCCCTCACTTCTTGAATGGCTGTCTGTACCATGGTGCCATAGTTGGTGGGCTCATCCTTCCTGCAGCACCCCCTTCTTGTCAACATAGGGAGCAAGAATCTCAAACATGTTGGACAAGCTCAAGGGCTGAGGCTTCTTCAGCACAACCCCTGGGTTCCCTCTACCTGCCTCGCTAGTAGCATCATCATCATGTCTCTGACCACTGAACAAATTTGAGGTAGTCAATCCAAGGAGTGTGACTGACTCTTGAAACACAGTGTCCAGGTAACTCTCTCCCTCCCTAATGCTTCACACTGTTCGAAGTTCAGACTCCAGTTTATCAACTCTGAGCCAGAGTTCCCCAAGGAACCAATACTTGCTACAGATGTGATCGCTACTTAAAGCTCCCATATTATGTACTTACAATGCATTGTCTGGCTTGGCATCTCGGTCTTCATTTATCACTTCTTAATTTGATTTTTAAAAGTTTGGACTGATCTTTTAGTTCGTAGTCTGTAAATGTTTCCCTGATTTACGTTCAATCTGAAAGCAACCTAAAATTGATAATCAAATTAGGAACTGTCACCAACTAATGAATGTATAACTTACCAGTGTTGTGAGTCATTTGTGCCAGGCCCCTGATCCTGGGCTTCAATTCATTCTGCTTAATAAAAACTTTTGAGCTACGTGTTAAAAATGAGACAATAAGCACTAATCCCCTCTGCATCAACTTCCCATGTTGCCTCAAAATTCCCAAACAAGGGATGTTTGGTAATCCCTTGTTATAGTTATATAGCAACTATATATAGTTATCTGGACTGCATCTCACTCTGGATATGATCTCTTCTTCTTGATTGTGCGAAGCTTACTGGAATCTCCACAGGAGTTTCCTCACAGTAGTGTCCTAGGCCCACTTTGTTTCATCCATGAAATTCTTTTACCATAACGTCAGAAGTTGAGATGTTCGCTGACAATTGTACAATGTTCAACTCCATTTGCAACTACTCAGATACAGAAGCAATCCATGTCCATATGCAACAACACCTGGATAACATCCAGGCTTGGATTGATAAGTGGCAAGTATCACTTGTGCCACACAAGTGCCAATTTATGACAAGCTCCACAAAAAGGAATCTAAAAACCATCCTTTGGTGTTAAATAGTCTTACCATTTCTGAATCTTCCACTATCAATATTCTGCAATTTACCATTGACCAGGAACTGAAATAACTAGTCATATGAATATTGAATCTGTAACAAGAGGTCAGAAGAGGCTAGGAATTCTGCACTGAGTAACTCACATGATGTTTCTCCAACGTCTGTCCATTATCTACAAGGCACAAGTCAGGAATGTGATGGAATGGTCTCTAGTTGCCTGAGTGATTGCAGCTTCAACAAACATTTGAAATTATCTAGAACAAAGCAGCCCACTTGATAGGCAGCAGCATAAATATTCACTCCCTCCACCACCAACATATGTTGGAATCAATATGTACTATTTACAAGATGCATTGTAGTAACAGCAATCGGCTCCTTAAATCATCTTCCATGCTCGTGATCATCTAGAAGGACAAGGGCATCAGATATATGGTACACTATCATTGAAAGGTTTCCCTCCAAAACACATACTATCTTGACTTGAACTGTATTGCCCTTCCTTAATTGTTGTACAAAATCATAAAATTTAATTCCTTTCACCACTGTGGCACCCCTACACCCCAAAGACTGCAGCAGTACAAGATGATAGCTCAGCACCAGCTTCTCGAGAGATATTAGGGATGAGCAATACATCCTGGCCTAGTAGTGTAAGCCCATGTCCCATGAATAAATATTTTTAAGATGTCAATAGTTATTTATAGTTTCTTCCTGGCATACTTTCTTACATCTTGTACTAGTTCACTGATTAAATACAATTTGGGGTGTGTTAAAGGTAATTAACATCATTAATTTGAAATTGACTTGCTAAATAGGATGCTGTATTTTGAAGTTAGATGCCCTCTTGCTGATGGAGTTTGAAAAAATGTGAATGTTCCAGAAGTCTACCCGCACCCTTACCCCTCCTCCCTTGTTCAAGTTCTTTATTCCTTGAACTCTCGCAAGTGCTTCATTTATAGTCAGCTTTCCTGCAGTTTTGCAGATAATATTCAACGGCTTTTGTGCTAACGTTAGTATGTTCTGCTTGTACTGATCAAACAAGGATTAAAAATAAAGCAGACTTAAAGCCACACAAAGAACTGAGGAAAATAGTAGTGCCTCATTAAAAGTCAATCTGCTTATGAAACAAATAAACTTAAAGGACAGGAAATTGAGTAAAGAATACTTAAGCCTAATTGAAAATAGAATTGATTATTTTAATGAAGCCCTTGCACATTACACTGGCTTAAAAAAAGCTACCAGCAAACAATATGATGTGGGATCCATCAAAATCAATTTCCATGCAATTTCTCAGTGGCTCCAGTAGCTGAATAGAAAATTTGCCTCTATATCTTCTGCATTTTCATTTTTCCAAGGGAATAACGCATCCCACATTATAAGATAAACTCAGGAATTTTATTGTATTGTAGAATGGGTCAACATTTTGTGTTAGTAAAATCCTGTGCAACCTTTACCTAACATCAACATTTTTGTTTTATTTTCCAATCTCTCTTTTCACACCCTTTGAATAGTACAAACCACAAGCTTCGTCATCTCCAAGAAAATTCACACTCTGAAAGATTTGCTTAAAAGTGAATTGGATATTATTAGAATTTTAACAAATTTAGATGATTTTTATAAGGACAATATAACTACTTAATGTACGGTATCATGCATAAACATATATTTTTAAAACTGACTTACATTGTACATTAGCTATTGTTTCTTATAAGTTTGTTTCGTAAAAATAAATAAAGGTGTCTGGGAAAGGTGAGGTGTAATAAACTGTCAAAGTATATAGTTTCAATGGATTGAAACAATAAATATATAGTTAATTAGGTACGCTCATTTAATTCCGGATATAAATTGAGCATTGTGATATTGGCAGGAATGTCAGACACATATTGTTCTATGGAGTAACCATCCCATTTTAGGGCTCCAGATTTTTTTTAAAAATCAATTTATTGGTGGTGGTCTACATAACACTTATGTCAAAGATGAGCTGAGGACATTAAGTCAGTGCTTTTGCCAAATAGTGATTTGGTCTAATTATTCCTTATTTTATAAAGTTAAAATAAATTAAAAGAAAATAGTTAGTCCATGAATTTACTTCTAGGTAATGTACTCATCATGCAAATCCAGTGATATGTAATTCTGTTGAATACTATAAAATTTCCTGGTGTAAATCATGTATATTTAACATAGTGGGAATATTTATTCATCATATTACCATAATTCAAATAAAAGACAATTCAGCATAATTTGTTTCCTTGCGAGGAAACGCACTACAAACTTAATCATTGTAAGATGGAAATATTATATCGCAAGCAATGTAGAGAGTCTTATTGAGCTGAAATCATGTAAACTCTATGATGTTCATAGAATAGCATTACAGAATGGTTACAACACAGAGCAAAATACTGCTGCAAATTAACATGTCATTCATAATGAGACTGTGATTTATAGAACAGCTGATGAGTTGTCCAAAACACCAATAAACAATACTTTATTTAGGCATAGCAACTAATGAAGTATATCCAAAGACATATTGTCTGTCCCTGTCTGCTTTGGCCTCCCTATCATCAACAAGCTTCAAATGTCACATTTCTGTGACATGAAGAATGTTTGCACTTGAACCAATACTCATCAGTTCATCACTTTGTAAGCGCATGACACACAGACTGTTCTTGTTTGCCTTTTTCATCTTTGGATGATGGTGCACTATGCAACAGTTATATTTAAGATTAGAGAAGTATGCAATGTCTTCCTTGGAGAGGTGAAGGCCAAGGGCAGATTTGGTAGATGTTTTCAAAATCATGAAGAGTCTGCAAAATGTTGATAAGGAGAAACTGTTCCTGCTCAGGAAGGGATTGAGATCCAAAGGGAACAGTTTAAAAGTACTTCACAAACAAGAGGTAAATGCATAGTGAGAGAAAAAAAATTCACATAACAGATGATTTGAGTTTGCAATGGCCTGCTCATGGTTACACATGAGTTGTAATTGACAGAGGTCTGTGCTGATTGCCTACTGTGCCAATCTGAAGCAGAGGAAACAATGTGAACACACAGCATTGCATGTTGTTAGTACTTTTGGCCCTCTTAGTTCAGCATCCCTAATGCTTGGCTCCTCTTTGCACACAGGTAAAAATGTGCAAGATTTGTCCAGTAGTCACCGTGCCACAGAGGTGCCATATCCAGAGAGGGCCAATGCTGTAGCATGGCTACACCTCTTGTTGCACATGTAGTGCATATGCTGCATAAGCTGCTGGCACATTGGTGTGGGGTGAGATTGACATAGCACACTGTCATACAGTAAGATGTGCACTCCCTCTAGATTAAGGGCTGCTTAGCAGCAAGGCATGTTACCTGTTTCTGTGACTACCCTAATTGACATGGCAAAACAATGCAAGGTAAGACAGGAATGCTGAAAGCAAGCAAGTAGGTTAAGTGAGCAAATACTAAGAGAGCAAGCAAACAACTCTGAGATGCAGTCTAATCCAGACTGTGAACTGGGTGCCTGTCTCTATACGCCAATTATCCCTGTTGCAGCTTTTCAATGCTTTTGCTGGTGCACCCTGTAATGCAAGTCTGTTTCCTGAGGGCGCTGATGCTGCATAAAATAAATACCAGAATGGTTGTGATCAGAGATAATGGGAACTGCAGATGCTGGAGAATCCAAGATAACAAAGTGTGAGGCTGGATGAACACAGCAGGCCAAGCAGCATCTCAGGAGCACAAAAGCTGATGTTTCGGGCCTAGACACTTCATTGGAGAGGGGGATGGGGAGAGGGTTCTGGAAATAATAGGGAGAGAGGGGGAGGTGGACCGAAGATAGATAGAGGAGAAGACAGGTGGAGAGGAGAGTATTGGTGGGGAGGTTGGGAGGGGATAAGTCAGTCCAGGGAGCACGGACAGGTCAAGGAGGCGGGATGACGTTGGTAGGTGGGAAATGGAGGAGTGGCTTGAGGTGGGAGGAGGGGATAGGTGAGAACAAGAACAGGTTAGGGAGGCGGGGATGGGCTGGGTGGATTTGGGAAGCAGTGGGGGGAGGGGACGAGCTTGGCTGGTTTTGGGATGCAGTGGGGGAGGGGGAGATTTTGAAGCTTGTGAAGTCCACATTGATGCCATTGGGCTGCAGGGTTCCCAAGCGGAATATGAGTTGCTGTTCCTACAACCTTTGGGTGGCATCATTGTGGCACTGCAGGAGGCCCATGATTGACATGTCATCTGAGGAATGGGAGGGGGAGTTAAAATGGTTCGCGACTGGGAGGAGCAGGGAGCTTTTGTGCTCCTGAGATGCTGTTTGGCCTGCTGTGTTCATCCAGCTTCACACTTTGTTAACCAGAATGGTTGTGGTGAGTTAGTAGATGACAGATGCAAATGGCAATGGAGGAAGACTGCACTTAGTTGGTGTCCGCGTATCATGCCCTGTGATGTTGTTGTTTTGTGTTGAACATGGAGGTGGCTCAGGGCCAGCAGCGAGCTGAATCCATAAGGTACGCAAGATAACAAAGTGTGAAGCTGGATGAACACAGCAGGCCAAGCAGCATCTCAGCAGCACAAAAGCTAACGTTTCGGGCCTAGACCCTTCATCAGAGAGAACCCTCTAGACCCTTCATCATCTATCTCTGATGAAGGGTCTAGACCCTTCATCATCTATCTCTGATGAAGGGTCTAGGCCCGAAACGTCAGCTTTTGTGCTCCTGAGATGCTGCTTGGCCTGCTGTGCTCATCCAGCCTCACACTTTGTTATCTTGGATTCTCCAGCATCTGCAGTTCCCATTATCTCTCCATAAGGTACCCAATCTGGATTTCTTGTCAAGTTTTTCTTACATCTAACTTGTATGGCAAGTTGGGTATATATGGGAGGTTGAATATTAATGAAGAAAGTTATGGCATTAACACAGCATTTAATTATAAATAATGACCACCAATTGGCAACTCTCCACTGTCTATCGAGAATCTGCCCACCATGCTTATGAAAAGCATAAAAGTTAGAAAACAGGTACCTCGGCATCATGATGGGCCTCGTAATATGCATCACCCAATTCTGCCACATATTTCATCATAGTCCATGATGCTCAGATCCCTTTAAGATTCCACCCTTCATGTTATCATCAGCACTTGCCTTCCCACATATTTTTGTGTCATCTGTAAACTGGCAATAGTACACTCACTTCTGTCCTCCAAGTCATTCATATATTGTTTGAAAATAATTGCAGCCCCTGTGGCACCCCACCAGTTTCATGTTATCATCCTGAAAATGTGCCTTTCATCCCAACTTTCTGTCTTCTATTAGCTAGCCAGTCATATATCCACACTAATATACTATCTCCACGCCATGGGCTCTTCTCTTAAGTAGCCTTATCTGCAATATCTTATTGGAAAACTTTTGCAAATCCAAATATTTCACTTCTACTCATTCCCCTTAACTATCTTGGTTGTTACCTCCTCTACAAACTGGAAAAGTTTTGTCAGGCATAATTTCCCCTTAATGAAAACATGTTAGGTCTACTTGATGATAATATGCATTTCCAAATGCTCTGCTTTTACTTCTTTTTATAACAGTTTTTGACATTTGTCAGATGTTAAGTTCTTAGACCTGTCGTTAGCTGTGTTTTTCTCATCTCCTTCCCTTTTGAATAAAGACATTACATTGATAGCTTTCCAAAATCCTCAGAGAAGTTTTCTGAATCTGAAGATTCTTGGAAGATAGCTAACAGTTCATCCTCTATCTCTGTAGCTACGTCCTTTAAAATCCTAGGGAGTAACCCATCAGGACCAGGGGACTTATTGGCTTTAGCTCCATTAGTTTCCTGAATACTTTTTTGATATTTTTTGCTTTGCATTCATTTCCTCCATCCCTTTAGAACGACCAAGGATGAGAGGTGATTTGATAGAGGTGTACAAAATGATCAGAGGTATAGATAGATTAGACAGCCAGAGACTTTTTCCTAGGGTGGAGGTAGCTTTTGTGAGGAGACATAGGTTTAAAGTGAAAGGAGGTAGATGTCCAGAAGACATCAGAGGTATGTTCTTTACTCGGAGAGTGGTAGGGGTGTGGAATGTATTGCCGGAGAGGGTAGTGGATTCAGCCTCATTAAGGGCATTTAAGCGGCTATTAGAAAGGCATATGGATGATAGTATAAGGTAGCAGTGGAGGTCAGATTGACTTTAGGATTAGGGCAAAAGTTCGGCACAATAGAGTGGGCTGAAGGGCCTGTATTGTGCTGTATTGTTCTATGTTCTATAACCCATCCCATCCCAAACCCATCACTCCTTTAGCCACTTGAGTATTTTGTATTTTTGGCATGTTTCCTCAAATGAAAAACTGATGCTAAATTTTGATTCAAATCCTTTGCCATTTCCTGGTTCCCAAATGTTATTAGCCCAGCCACTTTTTCTAAGAGGCAGAAGTTAAGTTTGACCTCTGTCTTTCTTTCATATGTTTAAACAAGCTTTTACTGTCCATTTTTATGTTACAAAGGCCTCTCTTATCTGTTTTCTAGCCTTAACACAACCTCTTCCTGCCCGTGTTTTCTGTTTCCATTGTTTTTGATGTAAACCTGGTCCTTGAGAGCAGTAGACAATTTAACTGTAAATAAAACAGATTTTAACATGTATTTCAAAAATTCTAACAAACATGGAATAAATCTCAGGTAATAAATCGACACTTGCCAATTATAGACTAACACCTATAACATTAAATCAAAATCTAGCAAAACTAAATGCTGAAAATAATAAAATGGAACCATATTTGATAATATTTCAACAAATTACAAAGGTTCTTGGTGTGTTCCATTGCATGATGTAAACAGACTATTAATTTCCATTTTAAAGTAAAACATTGCCTACCTTACTGCAAGGTGCAATCCAATAGCCAATTGCAAGAAATGGGAGCCCAAGCGCAATAACGAGCACCACAAGGCATTTCATTGCTATGGGCTGCTCCCGCAACCCTGAAAGGTTTTCATACCATATTGTGAGTAGTTGCTGTTGGCAATTTGGGTGGGCAACAAACTGTAAGGAGAAAAAAAATCATCCGTTAAAGCAAATCATGTAACGTACAGGTTATTGGATTGAGCAACATTTTCTCATTTCTGCATTGTTTGGTTCTTATTGTTGATAATAGTCAAGTGACCAAACCTTTGGTCTATGGGTAGAATTACCTCCTCTAAGTCAAAAAGTGAAGCTTTCAAACACCAGTAGTCTATCCAAGTGGAGACCAGTCTTGAATTCTTGGTTGACTTTCAATAGCACAATGATATTCATTGGGTGGCTATTCTTTAATTTATGTTTGTGGGAGCCCACAAATTGCAATAATGGTTACTGTGACCAAGGAAGGGGTCAGATGATGTTCATTTTCAGGAATGGCATGGGAATAAAGGCCAGCCTTTGAAATAGTTTTTCAAACAGATTAGAGCATCTAGCCAGTGCACTTTGAGCTTGTACCTCCAAGAGTTAGAATCTAGGAAATTGTCTCAGTGCTATTAAATACTTGTAATTTTAGTTATCCTAACAAAGAAAAGGGCCAGCGCTTAGAAGCCAGGGACTACCTTACAAGGAGGGAGGGAGGTATTTTTGGGTGACTGGCACTGACGGTTAGTTTAAAAAAAAGGTCATTTTCAACTTCATTCCGAAATGTGCATGGGATCAGCACACGCTTGCCTAAGGTGATAGCCAGGAGTTTCCAGCCATTTTCAGGTCTGGGCCTCTTTCAATCTCTTCAGCATGCGCATGCTGTTGATCTACCTTTTGAAGCCTGCCAGTTTCAGATTACAGAAAATCATGTAACCTCTACACAGAAATGCTTGACAGGTAAGTTTGGTGGGAGGCACTTCTACCAAAGAAGCTGCAGAAGATCTTCAGAAAACCTAAAAATGTATTGTCCCGAGTTGACTTCAGTGTTATTTTAAGGACCATGCATTAGAACAAATGAGTCCACTCATGGTCCAGCCTTTTGTGCGGTAACATGGCAATGGGCTCCACAAATAGGAATGTTTGTCACCTATTAAAATTCTGTTTGAAGAGTAAATCAGGTGGGAAAATAGGTGCCAAAGATGCCACCAGATTTTATTCTGAGAGCTGCCTATTCCTCAAGTGAAAAACAAGCAACTACAAGCTGAACCCCTTCTTCCAAAGAGGTACTCAAGAGAAGGTTGCCCCTCAATTGCTTCAATTGGGAAATTCAAAGGATTGCTTTGAAGTGACTTGAAGGGTAGTGAAGGGAAGAAAGGGCACTGAAACAAATTGCAGAAGGATAATTATTCTTTTCAATTCATCTTGCACTCTGAAAAGGGAATGAGCTGTTTTTCTGTAGAAAATTGACAACAGTTTTCATAGAATCTCTAAAATGTGGAAACAGACCATTCAGCCCATCAAGTCCACACTGACCCTCCGAAGAGCACCCCACCCAAACCCAACCCTCTACCCTATCCCCATAAACCACATTTAACATAGTTAACCCATATCTCTGGACACTATTGGCAGTTTATCAGAGCCATTCCACCTAACCTTTGGATTGTAGGAGGAAACCAGAGAACCTGACGGAAACCCAATAGACACAGGAGGTGAATAAGCAAACTCCACATAGGCAAATACAGATCGCTGGCACTGTGAGGCAGCAGTGCTCTTTTGGTGAGCAACAGGTGTTTTCTATAAAATGCTAAAAATCTATGGTATATGCTGAAGTTTTGAAATTGCACAACGAGATACCAACAACCAGTTCTTTTATGGGTTATTAGAAATTCCTTTTTGCTATTTTAGTGCAGCTTGAGCAATAATTGCTAATGTAGTGGAAAGAAGAATTTCAGGTATCAGATGCATACCTTATCCTCGTCAGGCAGGTTGGTTGGTTTTAAACCTAACCACCCACCAGAAACCAAGCAATCGAGCAATTAAAATTAAGCATGGATAGCAGGAACTGCAGATGCTGGAGTCAGAGATAACAGTGTGAAACTGGAGGAACATAGCAGGCTGGGCAGCATCAGAGGGGACCCAACCCAAAAAATCAGCTTCCTGTTCCTCTGATGTTGCCTGGCCTGCTGTGTTCCACACTTCATTATCTATTAAAATTAAGCTGCTTACTTATACAGTTAGATCCTAATTCTGTGTGGCGTGAACCTGCATGCTATTGCAGACAGATGAGATAGCCTAGTTTTTCAGGTGAAAGTCTCATCTAATAAGAAGATTGGGGTCCTCTTATATCAAAAGGATCCCGATACAGTTTTAACTCATCTGAGTGGGGACAGTCATCAATGTTTTCCCTCTGAACATGATTTGCTTTTGTTAAGTTCTAAGTCATGGCCTCTCTTGCCTGCACTCTCTCTTCCTTTGTGTAAAACTCTTTCAAGAACCTTTCTTCCTAACACTTATCAAGTTAGCTGTCAGACAAGAGTCCCCTGATCTTTCCCTGCTTCCACCTTATTAATACATATTCTGAATGGAGAAACTAGTGACTCACCATTTCAAACCATGCCATCAGTGCAAACAGAACTCATTGTTCAATCCAGAACAAGCTCAACACTTTGAATGTAACCTCCTGGGCCATATTGTTAGTCATAATGAAGAATATTACTAAATGCCAAGACTTTAAAAGAAATTGTACCTTTTTGACCTCATACTTAATGGCAAGTTTGACCCGTGTTAATCCTGCTCTTTGACTGTGGTGTCCTTCATCCTGCTCAGCTTCCATGTCACCATTCAGAATAGCTTCAACTTCTTCACTGTCTCGGCATAGGTCAAGAACACCAACAACAAAGTCTTTGCATTGCATAGATAATTTCCGGTAGTCATTCTAAACAAAAACAGTAAAAATATAATTCTTAGAAAACTGGCTTAGGAAAGCATGCGGTTATTTTGTTTATGCAGTGTGAAAAACCAAATTTGCTTTAAAAAGTTATATTTTTCCTCTTACTTTGAAAAACATTTTTCACTCTTTTGATTCCTCCATGCCACAAACCAAGAACTGATTAAGTGTCTTATAATGGAAGCACTAAACTCTTCTTTGTCAACTCTCCAAAGATGTTTCCATTACGATAAGAAGAAATGTCTCATGCATATTCAACGCATATTTTTAATAGCCTGATTACGGTGGGCAATTTATTGTAAGCACCATTAAAGGCACAAAGTCACACATGTATGAACTAGGAGTATTGCCTATCGATATACTACTCTAAATATAGTTGAATTGCATGTTAGTTTGTGACATTGACCCAAGTGCAAGGAAGAAGCAAGAGTGTAATTGCATGTGTTTTGCATTCACTGTTTCTGAAGATGAGAATTTTATTTACCAGATGACAGTCAGTTTTGCTTAACTAAGCAAAATATTTATTTCTCATGTTGCCAAGCAGTGCTGAGTTGAAATGTCAAATGCATGTTGGATACTATGGAAAAACTGACTTAAGAATAGAGCATATATTTAGAAATGTCTAACACACGGTGTGCCTTATTCCAGAAATGTCACCTATGAACCCGGCATGCAGTCAAATTTAAATCACTTTGTTAAAATCATCAACTTTATTTCTCTTTTGATAGTGTAGATTTATTTTGACCACTCTTGATAATTCAAGTTGTTTAACCATTGCAGCATAAATAACAGCAACATACAACAAGCTCTTCAATTCAATGTTATAAAGTAGGTACTGCAAAATTTAAAAAATATTCAGCACCTTTACAACTCTGTTGTGACTAGTCATCATGTCATTTACATGTTTTGGTTTGATTCTCAGCTTATTATTGTTTTCAAGGTATCACTTTTTAAACAATGTCCTCACTGGTGAAAGCATATGAGAGTATTTTTGTTCCTTGCAACAGTTGGCTGGTTAGCATGCAGGTCTACAAGTTATTCAATTTCACATTTTCCAGTAAACCACCAAGATCCTCATCAGTATTTTCCTATTCAGTGCAGTTGGCATGAATCAATGAACATGCATCTCTTCACTGCATAGTATTAGTTGTTGTATCTCTGACATTCAGTCCTGGATTTTACAATCGTGGTTCAGGAAGGAAATAGAAAATGCTGAACACTGAGCAGCAGAAGTGTTAAATCCAACTCCATTTCCAACAATGGGGGTCTTTTCATAAAGGAGAAGGGCAGGGCAGGGCAGGCAGCCCACAATTTGCTGTTTAGAGGTTGCTGGCAGGGCTCTGAAAGTGAGCACTATAGAAACTGCAATTTACAGCAAGGTAAGGTCAGAAATCAGACAACACTAGGTTGTAGGCCAACAGGCTTATTTGAAAACACAAGCTTTCGGACTCTTATTCCTTCTTCAGGTGTTAGTGAGAAAGGTAATATCAGACACAGAATTTATAAATAAAAGATCAAAGAGTCATTCCACTGATGAGGAAGTACTGAGCAAACCTATATTGCTGTTAAATCTTTAATCAGTTAGTTGAGGAGTTACAGGGAGGTAGTCACTCCTCAGGTACAAGAAAAAGGCAGATGGGTTACGGTCAGGGGACGGAAAGGGAACCGGCAGGCAGTGCAGGGATCCCCTGTGGCCATTCCCCTCAACAATAAGTATACGATTTTGGATACTGTTGGGGCGACGACTTACCAGGGGAATGCAGTGGGGCACAGGTCTCTGGCACAGAGTCTGTCCCTGCTGTTCAGAAGGGAAGGGGGAAGAGGAGGTAGAGCAGTAGTCATTGGGGACTCCATAGTTAGGGGGACAGATAGGAGGTTCTGTGGGGACGAGAGAGACTCACGGTTGGTGTGTTGCCTCCCAGGTGCCAGGGTGCGTGATGGCTCTGATCGTGTTTTTGGGATCCTTCAGGGGGAGGGGGAGCAGCCCCAAGTCATGGTCCACATTGGCACCAACGACAAAGGCAGGAAGAGAGATGGGGATTTCAGGTAGAAATTCAGGGAGCTAGGATGGAAACTTAGAACTAGGATGAACAGAGTTGTTGTCTCTAGTTTGTTGCCCGTGCCACGTGCTAGTGAGGCGAGGAATAGGGAGAGAGAGGAGTTGAACACGTGGCTACAGGGATGGTGCAGGAGGGAGGGTTTTGGATTCTTGGATAATTGGGGCTCTTTCTGGGGTAGGTGGGACCTCTACAAGCAGGATGGTCTTCACCTGAACCAGAGGGGTACCGATATCCTGGGGGGGAAATTTGCTAAGGCTATTCGGGTGGATTTAAACTAATTCAGCAGGGGGATGGGAGCCAAAATTGTAGTTCGAGTATAGAAAAGGTTGAGAGTAGGGAGGTCCGAAATAAAGTTTCAGGGACGTAAGATGGCACCGGCAAGCAAGAGGTTGGTTTGAAGTGTGTCTACTTCAACGCCAGGAGCGTCCAGATTAAGGTGGATGAACTTGCAGTATGGGTTAGTACCTGGGACTTCGATGTTGTGGCCATTTCGGAGACATGGATAGAGCAGGGACAGGAATGGTTGTTGCAGGTTCCGGGATTTAGATGTTTCAGTAAGAACAGAGAAGATGGTAAAAGCGGGGGAGGTGTGGCATTGTTGGTCAAGGACAGTATTACAGTTGCACAAAGGATGTTTGGGGAATCGTCAACTGAGGTAGTATGGGCTGAGGCTAGAAACAGGAAAGGAGAGGTCACCCTTTTGGGAGTTTTCTACAGGCCTCCGAATAGTTCCAGATATGTACAGGAAAGGAGAGCAAAGATGATTCTCGATAGGAGTGAGAGAGACAGCGTAGTTATCATGGGGGACTTCAACTTTCCAAATATTGACTGGGAACACTATAGTTTGAGTACTATAGATGGGTCTGTTTTTGTCCAGTATGTGCAGGAGGGCTTCCTGACACAGTATGTAGATAGGCCAACAAGGGGCGAAGACACATTAGATTTGGTACTGGGTAATGAGCCCAGCCAGGTGTTAGATTTGGAAGTAGGTGAGCACTTTGGTGATAGCAATCACAATTCTGTTATGTTTACTTTAGTGATGGAAAGGGATAGGTGTATACCACTGGGCAAGAGTTATGCTGGGGGAAAGGCAATTCCGATGGGATTCGGCAAGATTTAGGGAGCATAGGATGGGGAAGGAAACTGCAGGGGATGGGCACTTTAGAAATGTGGAGCCTATTCAAGGAAAAGGGAAGCTGTAGAGCGCGGGAGCTGTGGTTTATGAAGGAAGTGGAATCTCTGGTCAAGAGGAAGAAGGCGGCTTATGTTAGGATGAGATGTGAAGGCTCAGTTAGGGCGCTTGAGGGCTACGAGGTAGCCAGGAAAAACCTAAAGAGAGAGCTCAGAAGAGCCATGAGAAGTTGTTGGTGGATAGGATCAGGGTAAACCCTAAGGCTTTCTATAGGTATTTAAGGAATAAAAGAATGACAAAAGTAAGATTAGGGCCAATCAAGGATTGTAAAGGGAAGTTGTGCGTGGAGTCAGAGGAGATAGGGGAAGAACTAAACAAATATTTTTCGACAGTATTCACTCTAGAAAACGACAATGTTCTAGAGGAGAATACTGAGATACAGGCTACTAGACCAGCTGGGATTGAGGTTCACAAGGAAGAGGTATTAGAAATCCTACTGAGTGTGAAGATAGATAAGTGCCCTGGGCCGGATGGGATTTATCCTAGGATCCTCTGGGAAGCCAGGAAGGAGACTGCCGAGCTTTTGGCATTGATCTTTAACTCGTCATTGTCTACAGGAATAGTGCCAGACGACTGGAGGATAGCAAATGTGGTTCCCCTGTTCAAGTGGAGAGTAGACCAGTGAGCCTTACCTCAGTTGTTGGTAAATTGTTGGAAAAGGTTATAAGGGATAGGATTTATAATCATCTAGAAAAGAATCAATTGATTAGGGATAGTCAGCACGGTTTTGTGAAGGGTAGGTCGTGCCTCACAAACCTTATTGAGTTCTTTGAGAAGGTGACCAAACAGGTAGATGAGAGTAAACTGGTTGATGTGGATAGGGAGAGCCTTTTTCCTAGGATGGTGATGGCAAGCACGAGGGGCATAGCTTTAAATTGAGGGGTGAAAGATATAGGGCAGGTGTCAGAGGTGGTTTCTTTACTCAGAGTAGTAAGGGAATGGAATGCTTTGCCTGCAACGGTAGTAGATTCGCCAACTTTAAGCACATTTAAGTCATCATTAGACAAGCATAGGGACGTACATGGAATAGTGTAGGTTAGATGGGCTTCAGATCGGTATGACAGATTGGCACAACATCGAGGGCTGAAGGGCTTGTACTGTGCTGTAATGTTCTATGTTCTATGTCCAAGGTTTTAATTGATTAATATGTCTATGTAAATCCCGAAATTCCTTTGAAGTCACTGTCCTGAGAGAACTAAAGAGAGCAGAGGTGATGCTTCAGGTCAGACAATGCAGAAGCCTTGTTTAGAATCTGTTTGTATTTTGGTTTGGAGTCAGACAGGCTTTATTTCTAAAGTAGGAATTTACAAAATGCCACATTGATTGACTGTCTATAAATTGTGTGCTTTTTGAACAAATCAGAATGACCCCATGGATTCACAAGTGTGTGTGTGTGTGTGTGTGTGTGTGTGTGTGTGTGTGTGTGTGAAAGAGGGAGAATGTTTAATGTGGTGGCATCACCTATAGTGCAACATGAACCCAAGATTCCAGTTGAGGCCGTCCTCATGGGTACTGAACTTGGCTACCAGCCTGTACTTGGCGACTTTGCATTGTATATCCCAAAGTCCGCCTTGGAGGACATTTACCCAAAGATCTGAGGCCGAATGTCCTTGACCCCTGAAGTGATCCCCCACTGGGAAGGAACATCTCTGTCTAGTGATTGTTTTGCGGTGTCCATTCATCCATTGTTGTAGCGCCTGCATGGTTTTGCCAAAATACCATGCCACGGGTCATCCTTGCTTGCAGATCGACAACGTTGGCTAAGTCACATGTGTATCTACTGTGCACGTAGTGGGTAGTAATCCCACATGTGATGGTAGTGTCCATGTCAATGACCTGACATGTCTGGCAAAGGGTGCCATGACGGGATTGTATCGTGTTGTAGTTGATGTTGTTCTGAAGGCTGGGTAGTTTGCTGCGAACAATGACCTGTTTAAGGTTTGATGGTTGTTTGAAGACAGGAAGTGGAGGCGTAGGGAAGAGCTTGGCGTGTTTTTGGGATCCTTGAGGGGGAGGGGGAGCAGCCCCAAGTCATGGCCCACATAGGCACCAATGACATAGGTAGGAAAAGGGATGGGGATGTAAGGCAGAAATTTAAGGAGCTAGGGTGGAAGCTTAGAACAAACATGGATAGAGCAGGGACAGGAATGGTTGTTGCAGGTCTCAGGGCTTAGATGTTTCAGCAAGATGAGGGAAGGTGGTAAAAGAGGGGGAGATGTGGCACTGTTGGTCAAGGACAGTATTAAATTGGCAGAAAGGACGTTTGATGAGGACTCGTCAACTGAGGTAGTGTGGGTTAAGGTTAGAAGCATGAAAGGAGAGGTCACCCTGTTGGGAGTTTTCTATAAGCCCCTGAAAAGTTCCAGAGATGTAGAGGAAGGGATTGCAAAGATGATTCTGGATAGGAGCAAAAGTAACAGGGTAGTTGTTATGGGGGACTTTAACTTTCCAAATATTGGCTGGAAACGTTATAGTTCGAGTACTTTAGATGGGTAAGTTTTTGTCCAATGTGTGTAGGAGGCTTTCCTGACACAGTATACAGACAGGCCAACAAAAGGCGAGGCCAAGTTGGATTTGATACTGGGTAATGAACCAGGCCAGGTGTTAGATTTGGAGGTAGGTGAGCACTTTGGTGATAGTGACCACAATTCGGTTACGTTTACTTTAGCGATGGAAAGGGATGGGTGTATACCGCAGGGCAAGAGTTATAGCTGGGGGAAAGGCAATTATGAGATGATTAGGCAAGACTTAGGATGCACAGGATGGGGAAGGAAACTGCAGGGACTTGGCACAATTGAAATGTGGAGCTTGTTCAAGGAACAGCTACTGCGTGATGTTGCTAAGTATGTATCTGTCAGGCAGGGAGGAAGTGGTGAAGCGAGGAAACCGTGGTTTACTAAAGAAGTTGAATCCCTTGTCAAGAGGAAGAAGGAGGCTTATGTAAAGATGAGGTGTGAAGACTCAGTTAGGGTGCTTGAGAGTTACGAGTTAGCCAGGAAGGATCTAAAGAGAGAGCTGAGAAGAGCCGGGGCGGACATGAGAAGTCTTTGGCAGGTCGGATCAAGGAAAACCCTAAAGCTATCTGTAGGTATGTCAGGAATAAAATAATGACTAGAGTAAGATTAAGGTCAGTCAAGGACAGTAGTGAGAAGATGTGTGTGGAGTCCAAAGAAATAGGAGAGGCGCAAAATGAATATTTTTTGTCAGTATTCACACAGGAAAAAGACAGTGTTGTCAAGGAGAATACTGAAATTCAGGTCTATTAGACTAGGCGGGACTGAGGTTCATCAGGAGGAGCTGTTTAGCATTTCTAGAAAGTGTGAAAATAGATAAGTCCCCTGGGCCAGATGGGATTTATCCCAGTATTCTCCGGGAAGCTAAGGAGGAGATTGCAGAGCCTTTGGCTTTGATCTTCATGTCGCTATTGTCTATAGGAATAGTGCCAGAAGACTGTAGAATCGCAAATGTTGTCCCCATTTTCAAGAAGGGGAGTAGAGACAACCCTGCTAATTACAGACCAGTATAACAAAGTGTGAAGCTGGATGAACACAGCGGACCAAGCAGCATCCCAGGAGCACAAAAGCTGACGTTTCAGGCCTAGACTCTTCATCAGAGAAGGGGATGGGGAGAGGGTTCTGAAATAAATAAGGAGAGAGGGGGAGGCAGACCGAAGATGGATAGATGAGAAGATAGGTGGAGAGGAGTATAGGTGGGGAGGTGAGGAGGGGATAGGTCAGTCCAGGGAGGACGGACAGGTCAAGGAGGCGGGCTGAGGTCATTAGGTGGGAAATGGAGGTGCGGCTTGAGGAGGGAGGAGGGGATAGGTGAGAGGAAGAACAGGTTAGGGAGGCGGGGTTGAGCTGGGTTGGTTTTGGGATGCAGTGGTAGAGGGGAGATTTTGAAACTTGTGAAGTCCACATTGATACCATTGGGCTGCAGGGTTCCCAAGCGGAATATGAGTTGCTGTTCCTGCAACCTTCAGGTGGCATCATTGTGGTACTGCAGGAGGCCCATGATGAACATGTCGTCTGAGGAATGGGAGGGGGGGTTAAAATAGTTCGCGACTGGGAGGTGCAGTTGTTTATTGCAAACCGAGCGGAAGTGTTCTGCAAAGCGGTCCCCAAGCCTCCGCTTGGTTTCCCCAATGTAGAGGGAGCCACACTGGGTACAGTGGATACAGTATACCACATTGGCAGATGTGCAGGTGAACATCTGCTTAATATGGAAAGTCATCTTGGGGCCTGGGATGGGAGGAGGTGTGGGGGCAAATGTAGCACTTCCTGTGGTTGTAGGGGAAGGTGCCAGGTGTGGTGGGGTTGGAGGGGAGTGTGGAGCGGACAAGGGAGTCACAGAGAGAGTGGTCTCTCGGGAAGGCAGATAAGGGTGGGGATGGAAAAATGTCTCTGATTAAAGATTTAACAGCATCTTAGGTTTGTTTAATACATTCTCATCAGTGGCGCGACCCTTTGATCTTTTACTAGTAAATTCTGTGTCTGATACTGCCTTTCTCATTAACACCTGAGAAGGAGCAAGACTCCAAAAGATTGTGCTTTCAAATAAATCTGTTGGATTATAACCTAGTGTTGTGTGATTTCTGACCTTGTCCATTCTCGTCCAACATCAGCACCTCCACGCTACAGTAAGCTAGCCGCACTTTCATAGTCTTCCTCAATGACACCTGCAGAGTGCAGCCATGAAAAATAAACTGGGTGCAAGAAATGTATAAATAGTAAATAAACTGGTGACATCTCCTTTGCAGCAAATCTGCAGCATGATTTCTATCAATGCTTACTAAAGTACCTTATCAGAAATCATACAACACCAGGTTATACTCCAATACATTCATTTGAAAACATAAGATTTCACAATCCTTCTCCTTCTTAAGACAGGTGAGTAAGACTTGTGTCTTCAAGTAAACCAGCTGGACTATAACCTGGTATTGCTTGATTTATGACCTTGTCCATGCCAGTCTAACACATTAAAGGAAATGATGGCAGAGCTGTGATTGAATAATACGGTTATCAAGATGTTCTGACTGGCAATTAGCAAGCTGTCAAGTGAAAGGGCAGCATTGTAAAAACTAAGCATTAATAAGCTAAGTTTAGGTGATCATACCCTTGTAAAGGGCTTGAGAAAAATATTTCAAATGTGAATATAAACATAAGAAGGAAGGCTAATTGAGAGATAGCAACAACTGCAAATGCTGGAAATCAGAGTTGATAAAGTATGGAGCTGGAGGAACACAGCAAGTCAGGCCGCATCAGAGGAAAAGGAAAGTTGACATTTCAGGTCGGGACCCTTTATCAGGACTCACCAAAAAGTCAACTTGCCTGCTTCTCTGATGGTGCCTGATCTGCTGTGTTCCTCTAGTTCCACACTGTAATGACAAAGAAAGCTAACTAATTGCTTCAAAGGGACATAATTTAAAAATACACTATAAATAAAATCTCACTATTGCTGGGTGATTCAACAATAATGAATAATGCATAATGAAGTGATGAGTGGGCACAAGTATGATTTTTGTCAGTCCCATTGAATTTCCAATTGTAGTCACGTTGGAGTGGCAAATTACTGAGTGGAAGGTTGGCACATCTTCAGCAGAATCGAAGGGAGTTCAGAGATTTGTCATTAGGTCATTCCTCCACCACAGAGTTCAACAGCAACATAATAAACCTTACTCAAAAATCCTACTGACTGTTAGAGCAAAGTTGCCAGAAAGAAAGTAATAAGCTAAAGAAATTCCAAATAATAATAATACAGCACATCCGCACATCTCCTAACATCCTACTTTGACCTACATGTTGCCGCTTGGCAACATTATCCAAGGACACAATGTTAGTTTTCACATCTACACTTACAATAGCCAGCTCCACCTCATCACTGTCTCTCTTGAAACCTCCAGTCTGGAAAATGAGCAGACTCCTAATTTGGCATCCAGTATTGGATAAGCAGAAATTTCCTCCAATTAAATATTGGGAAGTTTAAAGTCTTTGGTTAAAGTTTCAAAATTTAGCTATCAACTCCATCTCTTTCCCTGGCAGCAGTCTTAGACTAAGCCAACCAGTTCATGACCCTGCTGGCATATTTGATCCATGACGAGTTTCAACTCTCATATCTGTGCCATTTCTAAGATCAACTAATTTCAACTTTGAAACATCATCCAACTTTGACTCAGCTCATCTCTGCTGAAGCCATCATTCCTGCCTTTGTTACCTCCCACCCTGACTGTTTTAATGCACTCCTGCCTGGTTTTCTATAGGCTACTCTCCGTACACTTAAGGTCATCCATATGCTGCTGCCCATATTTTAACTCACAACAAGTTCCGTTCAACTGTCATGTCTGTGCTCCCTGGCATTATCTGACTCCTGGTCAAGAAATATCTTGATTTTAGAAATTTCATCCATTTTCAAAATCCATCATAGCTTGGTCTTTCCCTGCCTCTGTAATCTCCTCCAGTTCCACAACCCTCTCGGACATCTGAACTCATCTAATTTTGGCCTCATGCCCCAATATTGTTTGCCACAGCTTCAACTGCAGTTCTAAATCTTCCTCTCTAAGCTTCTCTAATTCACTAGCTTCCTCCTTTAATACGTGGTTTAAAACTTTCCTTATTGACCACAGAAACATAGACACATAGAAGATAGGAGCAGTAGGAGGTCATTCAGTCCTTTGAGCTTGCTCTACCATTCATCATGATCATGGCTGATCATCCAACTCAATAGCCTAATCCTGCTTTCTCCCTATAACCTTTCATTCCATTTACTCCAACGGCTATATCTAGCTGTCTCCTGAATACATTCAATGTTTTGGCACCAACTACTGAAATGAATTCCACAGGCTCACCACTATTTGGGTAAAGAAATGTCTCCTCATTAATGTCCGAAGTGGTCTGCCTCGAATCCTCAGACTGTAACACACCTACCATTGGGAACATCCTCCCTGCATTTACCCTGTCTAGTCCTGTTAGAATTTTATAAGTCTCTATGAGATTGCCCCTCATTCATCTGAACTCCAGCGAAAACAATCCTAACCTAGCCCTTCTCTGCTCCTACATCAGTCCCACCATCCCTGGAATCAGCCTGTTAAATCTTTGCTGCACTCCCTTGAGAGCAAGAGCATCCTTCCTCGGAAAAGGAGACCAATACTGCACACATTATTCTACGTGTGGCCTCACCAAGGTCCTGTATAACTGCAACAACACATGCCTGCTCCTGTACTCTCACAACGAAGGCCAACATACCACTTGCCTTCTTTCCTGCCTACTGCACCTGCATGCTTACCTTCAGTGACTGGTGCTCAAGGATGCCGAGGTCCTGCTGACACTCTCTCAATTTACAGCCATCCAGTTGGTAATCTGCCTTTTTGTTTTTGCTTCCAAAGTGATTAACCTCACATGTATCCAAATTGTACTGTATCTGCCATTGATTTGCCCACTCACCCAACCTGTAAAAATCATGCTGAAGGATCTCTCAATCCTCATCACTGTTCATCTTCCCACCATGCTTGGTATCATCTGCAACTTTGAGATGTTACAATTTGATCCCTCATTGAAATCATTAATATATATTGTGAATAGCTGGGGTCCCAGCACCGAACCCTGTGGCACCCCACTAGTTACCACCGGCCAATTTGAACAGGACCTATTAATTCCTCATCTTTGTTTCATCCCTGCCAATTAGTTTTCTATCCATCTCAATACACTTCCACAAATCACATGCACCTTTATCTCTTATGTAGGACTTTGTCAAATGCTTTCTGAAAGTCCAAATATGCCACATCAACTGGCTACCTCTTGTCAACTCTTATTAGTTACATCTTCATGCATCTACACCAATCATCTGACCAAATATGATTTTGTGTCATATTTTATAATGATCCTATGAAGTCTTTTGGGATGTCTTACGACATCAATGGATCTATATTTATATTGTTGTTATTGTTGATTGCCTTTTCAATATTGCATGATTTCAAATCCTCCAATCCCATTTTTAAATCTGTTTGAGGTGATTCACAATACTGAAAACATAAAGTTCCCAGAAAAAAAATTGCCTTTAGGTTCCTTTCCAGATATGAATAGCATACTCAAGACAGCAGTTGTACTATGGAAATAAAATGTGAGGCTGGATGAACACAGCAGGCCAAGCAGCATCTCAGGAGCACAAAAGCTGACGTTTCGGGCCTAGACCCTTCATCAGAGAGGGGGATGGGGGGAGGGAACTGGAATAAATAGGGAGAGAGGGGGAGGCGGACCGAAGATGGAGAGTAAAGAAGATAGGTGGAGAGAGTGTAGGTGGGGAGGTAGGGAGGGGATACGTCAGTCCAGGGAAGACGGACAGGTCAAGGAGGTGGGATGAGGTTTGTAGGTAGCGGGGGGTGCGGCTTGGGGTGGGAGAAAGGGATGGGTGAGAGGAAGAACCGGTTAGGGAGGCAGAGACAGGTTGGACTGGTTTTGGGATGCAGTGGGTGGGGGGGAAGAGCTGGGCTGGTTGTGTGGTGCAGTGGGGGGAGGGGACGAACTGGGCTGGTTGAGGGATGCAGTAGGGGAAGGGGAGATTTTGAAACTGGTGAAGTCCACATTGATGCCATATGGCTGCAGGGTTCCCAGGCGGAATATGAGTTGCTGTTCCTGCAACCTTCGGGTGGCATCATCGTGGCAGTGCAGGAGGCCCATGATGGACATGTCATCAAGAGAATGGGAGGGGGAGTGGAAATGGTTTGCGACTGGGAGGTGCAGTTGTTTTTTGCGAACTGAGCGGAGGTGTTCTGCAAAGCGGTCCCCAAGCCTCCGCTTGGTTTCCCCAATGTAGAGGAAGCCGCACCGGGTACAGTGGATGCAGTATACCACATTGGCAGATGTGCAGGTGAACCTCTGCTTGATGTGGAATGTCATCTTGGGGCCTGGGATGGGGGTGAGGGAGGAGGTGTGGGGACAAGTGTAGCATTTCCTGCGGTTGCAGGGGAAGGTGCCGGGTGTGGTGGGGTTGGAGGGCAGTGTGGAGCGAACAAGGGAGTCACGGAGAGAGTGGTCTCTCCGGAAAGCAGACAGGGGAGGGGATGAAAAAATGTCTTGGGTGGTGGGGTCGGATTGTAAATGGCGGAAGTGTCGGAGGATGATGCGTTGTATCCGGAGGTTGGTAGGGTGGTGTGTGAGAACGAGGGGGATCCTCTTGGGGCGGTTGTGGCGGGGGCGGGGTGTGAGGGATGTGTCGCGGGAAATGCGGGAGACGCGGTCAAGGGCGTTCTCGATCACCGTGGGGGGAAAGTTGCGGTCCTTAAAGAACTTGGACATCTGGGATGTGCGGGAGTGGAATGTCTTGTCGTGGGAGCAGATGCGGCGGAGGCGGAGGAATTGGGAATAGGGGATGGAATTTTTGCAGGAGGGTGGGTGGGAGGAGGTGTATTCTAGGTAGCTGTGGGAGTCGGTGGGCTTGAAATGGACATCAGTTACAAGCTGGTTGCCTGAGATGGAGACTGAGAGGTCCAGGAAGGTGAGGGATGTGCTGGAGATGGCCCAGGTGAACTGAAGGTTGGGGTGGACCTTCAGTTCACCTGGGCCATCTCCAGCACATCCCTCACCTTCCTGGACCTCTCAGTCTCCATCTCAGGCAACCAGCTTGTAACTGATGTCCATTTCAAGCCCACCGACTCCCACAGCTACCTAGAATACACCTCCTCCCACCCACCCTCCTGCAAAAATTCCATCCCCTATTCCCAATTCCTCCGCCTCCGCCGCATCTGCTCCCACGACAAGACATTCCACTCCCGCACATCCCAGATGTCCAAGTTCTTTAAGGACCGCAACTTTCCCCCCACGGTGATCGAGAACGCCCTTGACCGCGTCTCCCGCATTTCCCGCGACACATCCCTCACACCCCGCCCCCGCCACAACCGCCCCAAGAGGATCCCCCTCGTTCTCACACACCACCCTACCAACCTCCGGATACAACGCATCATCCTCCGACACTTCCGCCATTTACAATCCGACCCCACCACCCAAGACATTTTTCCATCCCCTCCCCTGTCTGCTTTCCGGAGAGACCACTCTCTCCGTGACTCCCTTGTTCGCTCCACACTGCCCTCCAACCCCACCACACCCGGCACCTTCCCCTGCAACCGCAGGAAATGCTACACTTGTCCCCACACCTCCTCCCTCACCCCCATCCCAGGCCCCAAGATGACATTCCACATCAAGCAGAGGTTCACCTGCACATCTGCCAATGTGGTATACTGCATCCACTGTACCCGGTGCGGCTTCCTCTACATTGGGGAAACCAAGCGGAGGCTTGGGGACCGCTTTGCAGAACACCTCCGCTCAGTTCGCAAAAAACAACTGCACCTCCCAGTCGCAAACCATTTCCACTCCCCCTCCCATTCTCTTGATGACATGTCCATCATGGGCCTCCTGCACTGCCACAATGATGCCACCCGAAGGTTGCAGGAACAGCAACTCATATTCCGCCTGGGAACCCTGCAGCCATATGGCATCAATGTGGACTTCACCAGTTTCAAAATCTCCCCTTCCCCTACTGCAT